>NC_088869.1:63924326-64224326 GCF_032884065.1 Artemia franciscana | reverse complement strand
GTAACCAAAACTCTAAAAAACGAAATTTTTATACCAATAGCTACATCAAAAGAATTAAATTTTAATGCTTAATTTGAATATTTAAGTTTCATCAAGTTTAGTATTACCCATCAAAAGTTACGAGCCTGAGAAAATATACCTAATTTTAGAATATAGGGGGAAACGCCGGCTTAAAGTCATAGAATCTTAAAAAGTCATAAAAATCGCACCATCAGATTCAACGTATCATAGAACCCCACTGTAGAAGTTTCTAGCTCCTATCTACAAAAATGTGGAATTTTGTATTTTTTTTTTGCCAGAACGCAAATCACGGATGCATGTATTTTTTCTTTTCAACAGGAGTGTTTGTGTCGAACCAGTGGTCCTAGAATGTTACAGGAGGACTCATTCTAACAGAAATAAAAATTTCTAGTGCTCTTTCTAAGTGACTAAAAAAATTGGAGGGCACCTAGGCCCCCTCCCACGCTAATTATTTTCCCAAAGTCACCGGATCAAAATTCTGAGATAGCCACTTTATTAAACATAGTCAAAAAACGTTATAGCTATGTCTTTGAGGACGGCTGACAGCCCCACAGTCCCCGTGGGAGGGGCTACAAGTTACAAACTTTGACTAGTGCTTACATATAGCAATGGCTATTGGGAAGTGTACAGACGTTTTAAGGGGAATTTTTTGGTTTGGACGGGAGGGCTTGAAAAGAGAAGGATTTGTTGGGGGAACTTTCCATGGAGAAATTTGTCATGGGGGAAGAAAATTTCCATGTACGGAGCGCAGAATTTTCTAGCATTTATTTAAAAAAAAAGGGAAAAAATAAATATGAAAAAGTTTTTTCAATTGAAAGTAAGGAGCAGCATTAAAACTTAAAACAAAAAAATTATTACGCATATGAGGGGTTTACCTCCTGATACCTCACTCTTTACTCTAAAGTAATTTTAGTAATTTCAACTATTTATTCTATGGGCTTTTTGATTCAGGGATCATTCTTAAGGAATTGGGACAAAATTTAAGCTTTAGCATAAAGAGCGAGGTACTGACGAGGGTTAACCCCCTCATATACGTAATAAAATATACGGATACAGAAGTTCGTCACGTAAGCTAACTCGTAAGTTACATCTTTTACTAATAAAAACGTTTGTAAAGAATTAAAAGTTCTAGTTGCCTTTCTAAGTATCCAAAACACTAGAGAGCAACTAAGCCTCCTCCCCCACTCCATTTTTCTCAAAATAATTCGATCAAAACTATGAGAAAGCCCTTTAGCCAAAAAAATAAATATGCATATTTTGTTTTAATTATTCATCTGCGAAGAGCCGAAATCAAAACATACATTAATTCAAATACGTTCAGAAATTAAATAAAAAAAACAAGTTTTTTAACTGAAAGTAAGGAGCGACATTAAAACTTAAAACGAACAGAAATTACTTTGCATATGAAAGGGGCTGCTCCCTCCTCAACGCCCCGCTCTTTACGCTAGAGTTTTTTACTGCTTTAAAAAGTAGAGTAGAGAAAAAGAGTAAAACTTTAGCGTAAAGAGTGGGGCGTTGAGGAGAGAGTAGCCCCTTTCATATGCAAAGTAATTTCTGTTCTTTTAAGTTTTAATGTCACTCTTTACTTTCAGTTAAAAACTTGTTTTTTTTTAATTTCTAGTAAAGCCTGTTCAAACAAGTAAAAAAAAAAAAATTGAAAATTTTTCCAAGAAAAGGATAAAAAATCGATACAACTATGGAGGCTAAATATTGATGAAAGTCATGGATTTCGAGCTAATAAAATTCATGGATTCCTTTTATTGCGAAAATGATTGTAATACTAGGGGAATGATGGTTTGCAATCCTGTGATGGTGGAATTAATTTTGTTTTAATCCCGTCGTCTCGAGAGTTTTTTTGCATGTGTGTTTTGCTGCTGTGATAAAGGAAGGGTTTCAAAGTATCTTTCTCAATAGTGTCGATTATGTTCTTGAAAGTCTTGTTTTTTAATAGTTGCCGATGAGAAAGGACAACATAAATAAAATCTTCGAGGTTTTCTTTTGGTGATGACAGAGAACACTTTGAAAATAGATATCAAGTACTACCTTAGCGAAATATTCCCTTTGCAATGTATTTAAAGTGCTCCAATTCATCTAAAGAGACCCTGGAATTAATTGAAATTCCAAACCTTAAACTCAATCAGGTACTAGAAACTTTAAATATAGATGTGTCTAGCATCATCAGACCCTAGGTTAAACCAAATGAAAAATAGCTTCCTTCGTTCAAACCAATAAATATTAATCAAAAACAAACTGAATGGCAGTGCTTTTCACTCAAATGGTGGCATAAACTCCAATTTAAAATTTTTCCAACTCAATCAGGTACTAGAAAGTTTAAATTTTACATGCGTCTAACCTCCTCAGACCATAGGTTTAACCAAATAACCAAATGTAACTTGCAGTATATATATATATATATATATATATATATATATATATATATATATATATATATATATATATATATATATATATATATATATATATATATATATATATATATATATATATATATATATATATATATATATATATATATATATATTCTTTTTTTTTTCTTTTTTTTTAATGTGTGTGCTGTTGCATTGGTGATTTCTCGTTTCATGATTTATATATATATATATATATATATATATATATATATATATATATATATATATATATATATATATATATATATATATTATGTGTTTGTGCTGTTGCATTGGTGATTTCTCTTTTCATGATTTATATATATATATATATATATATATATATATATATATATATATATATATATATATATATATATATATATATATATATATATATATATATATATATATATATACATATATATATTTGCGGCTCCACAGTTCAGGGAAACAATTTAAAAGAGAATCATTAATGATATGAAGAATTAGTAATAAAATTCATAAGATATCTTAACACTAATGTTTACCACTGTATTAAATTCCACTGTCCTGGAAAAAAAAATACTACCCCATACAGAATTACTAGCCCAATCAGAGCAACCATAACAAATTTAAGGGAAAAAATAGCAAAAAAGCAATCGAACAACTTTGAATCTATAATATTTAAATGTGTTTTCCATGATAGATTTTCATCAATCATAAATCCCAAATATGTTGTAACCTTTACTCTTTTTATAGAATTGAATCGGCTTCAGGCTTTAAACATCCGTATGATACATTCAGGTAGAAGCTAGTAAAAGTCTATCATCTGCTAAAAGGATCATACCAGTCTCTTGACAAATAACACTTTATCCAATCTGTAAAAATTAAAATTAGAAGAGGACCTAGTATAGAACCTTGGGGTACTCTGCAAGTTACGCCACATGAGTAAAACAATCATTCACCACCATTTCCTTCCGGTCGCTTAAATTAGATTCAAAACTAAGATTCATTTTCCGATTTTTCAAATACTATATATAAACAATGGGCTAAGTTCATAACTTGCAGTCCTTCCCCCAAGGACTGTTGAGGATCAAGTCGTCCTCAAAGACATAACTATTAGATATTTTGACTATGCTGGACAAAATGACTATCTCCAAACTTTCATCCGGTGACGCTGGCAAAAAAATGAGTGTATGTGGGGGCCTAGTTGTCCTCCGATTTGTTTTCACTTAAAAAGAGTGCTAGAGCTTTTAATGTACTTTGGAATGAGCCCTCTCGTGAAATTCTAGGACCACTGTGTCGATACGATCACCCCTGTGAAAAAAAACAACAAACAAATAAACATGCAACTTTCTTCTGGCAAAAAAATTCAAATTCCACATTTGTGCAGATAAGAGCTTGTAATCTCTACAGTAGGATTTTCTGATAGGTTGAATCTGAAGGTGTGATTTGTATTAAGATTTAATGACTTTTAGGGAATGTTTCCCCTTCATATATTAAACGTTTTGGCACAGTTTTTAAGTGGAAACAAATCGGAAGACAATAAGGCCCCCTTTGACGCTCATTTTTTTATCAATATCGCCGGATCAAAATTTTGAGATAGTCATTTTGTCCAGCATAGTCAAAATATATAATAGTTATGTCTTTGAGGACGACTTGTTTCTCAACAGTACTTGGGGGAAGGGCTGGAAGTTATGAACTTTGCCCATTGTCTACATATAGTATTTGGAAAATTGGAAAATGAATCTTAGTTTTGAATCTTATTTAAGTGACCGGAAGCAAATGGTGGTGACTGAGTGTTTTACTTCTGTGGCTAGTGCCATAACTTTCGGAGTACCCCAGGGTTCTATACTAGGTTATTTTCTGTTTTTAGTTTTTATAGATTAGATTAAGTATTATTTGTCGGAGGCTGGTATAATCCTTATTGCAGACGATAGTCTTTTACTAGCTTCTACCTGAATATATCAAACGGATGTTTAGATTGGAGCAGCAATTTTTATGTCATTTACAAGCCTGTAGCCAAGTCAATTCTATAAAAAGAGTAAATGTTACAAAATATTTGGGTTTTATGGTTGATGAAAATCTCTCATGGAAAACAAATTTAAATATTATAGCTTCAAGGTTCTCCAGATCTCTGGGTGTGCCTTCTTCGATTGCTTTATTTTGCTGTGTGTTTACCCATACATTTGTTGTGGTTGCTCTGTATGGGCTAATAACTCTGTATCGTTAAAACATTTTTTTTCTGGATAGTGGAATTCAATTTAGTAGTAAGCGACACAGCGTGTAAAATGAGGTCCTAAGAATCAAAAGTAGTTTATTAAAAAAAAAAATTAAAATCAGATGAGCTTCAGACAAAAGCCTACATATCTCCACATCTTCGGTATCTTCTGCCCATCTGTTTTTAAATAGAAACGAAGACCACATTTCCTCTCTATAACAAAGGGACATTTTTTTTTCCAGCACAGTGGAAATAATTCAGTGGTAAACGACATAGCGTAGAAAATGAGGAAAATGAGGGCCTGAGAATCAAAAGCGGAGTACCGAATAAAAAAAAAAAAAAAAAATCAGATGAGCTTCAGACAAAAGACTACATTTCTCTGTATCTTCCACATATTCTGCCCATCTCTCCTTAAATAGCAACGAAGAACATATTGCCTCTCTATAACAAACAAACACAACTTTCGAACAATAGGGACATTTTTTTTCCAGGACAGTGGAATTCAATTCAGTGGTAAACTATGTAGCGTGGAAAATGAGGAAAATAAGGTCCTAAGAATAAAAAGCAGAGCATCAAACAAACAAAAAAAAAACACAAGCTTCAGACAAAAGGCCAGGATATCAAAATTGAAAATATAGGCAAAGCTGTTTTTTTTTCTTTTACCCGCATGGAACTGTGCTCCTTGTTGTGTGTCACACACGGAAAAAAAAGTTAATTCTTTTGTTACTTGGTGGAAGTAATTAACTGTCTGAGTTAAAGTATTGAAAGAAAGATATTCGACTTGTGGCAAGATCCAGCGTAAATGCTTCACCACGACAGTGTGCCCTCTCATTTAGCCATTATTGTCACTCTTAAACTCTGTTGTTTTTATTAGTTAAAACCACACAAGACAAAAAAAGATCTCTATGATAATCAAGACTAACGTAAGGAACTATTGAAAGGAGACTGAATGCTTACCATATTAATTTCTATTAAATTTTGGAAATCTCAGTTATCTTTAATGTTTAAATATTACAATTGCATAAAAATAATACTAAAAAAATCTCAGCAAAGCACAAATGACGCTGTGGCCTTCAGAAATTTTAAGGGAATTTTGCCTTATCCCTCTTTGTGCTAATTTCTTTTCCTTTAAGTTTGAACTGACCATTCATTTTAATTTGTGCTCTTTTTAAGATTCATTTATTGATTGGTAGTAGTTCACTTTGATTTTGACGTTTCGTGTTTCTTTTTTTTTTGCTCTTTCAAGGTTTCGGTATAGTTTTACTTTTCTTTGAAAAATTTCTTGTTGGAACATATTTTTATATTTGATATTTATTACTTTTAACTTGACAGGGTTTTTACATTGATTAATACTTAAACTATTTGCTAGGCTTTTTAATTTTTTTCTGCTTACAAATAAATTTATTTATTGATTTTCCATTTTGGAGTGAATCTGAATATTTAGTCAATTAGTCAAAGTATTTGGTCAGCAATAGTTTTGTTCAATAAATTTTAACTGAATATTGAATAAATGGATCATTGAATTTAGATGAATTGAGACAGAGATTGCAAATTCGAAGGACTGAAATTCATCATAGTTCTTCTTTAGCTATTAAATAAAAAAAACAAGTTTTTTCAACTGAAAGTAAGGAGTGACATCAAAACTTAAAACGCACAGAAATTACTTCGTATATGAAAGAGGCTGCTTCCTCATCAACGCCCCGCTCTTTACGCTAAAGTTTGAATCTTTCTCTCAATTCTTCTTTCTAAAACAGTAAAAAACTTTAGCGTAAAGAGCGGGGCGTTGATGAGGAAGCAGCCTCTTTCATATACGAAGTAATTTCTGTGCGTTTTAAGTTTTGATGTCACTCCTTACTTTCAGTTGAAAAAACTTGTTTTTTTTATTTAATTTCTGAACGTTTTTGAATCAATGCATGTTTTGATTTTGGCTCTCCGCAGAGGAATAATCAAAACGAAATTTGCATATTTTTTTTTTTTGGCTCAATGGCTTTCTCATAATTTTGATCGAATGATTTTGAGAAAAAAAGAGCGGGGGACGAAGCCTAGTTGCCCCCCGATTTTTTGGTTAATTAAAAAGGCAACTAAAACTTTTAATTTTTTACGAATCTTTTTATTGGTAAAAGATTTACGTAACTTATAAATTAGCTTACGTAAAGAACTTTTGTATTCTCATGTTTTTATTACATATATGAGGGAATTCGCCCTATCGTCAGTACCTCGCTCTTAACACTAAAGCTTAAATTTTATCCCAATTCATTAAGAATGACCCCCTGAATCACAAAAGCCGTAGAATAAGTAGTTGAAATTACCGAAAATACTTTAGCGTAAAGAGTGAGGTATTAGAAGGAGGTGAGCCCCTCATATGGGTAATAATTTCTGTTTGTTTTAAGTTTTATTGTTGTTCCTTACTTCCAGCTGAAAAAGCTTTTTCACTTTTATTTTTTAATTGTTTTTTTTTTTAAATAATGCTAGTAAATCCTGCTCTCCCTTCATGGAAATTTTCTTCTCCCATTACAAATTCTCGAAGGAAAGTTCCCCCAGCATATCCCCCTCTTCTCAACCCCTCCCCCAAACCAAAAAAATCCTCCTGAAAACGCCTGTATACTTCCCAATAACCATTACTATATGTAAGCACAGGTCAAAGTTTGTAACTTGTTGCCCCTCCCACGGGGACTGTGGGGGAGTAACTCTTCCCCAAAGACATAGTTATAAGGGTTTTTGACTACGCTGAATAAAATGGCTATCTCAGAATTTTGATTCGTTGACTTTGGGAAAATAATTAGCGTGGGAGGGGGCCTAGGTGCCCTCCAATTTTTTTGGTCACTTAAAAAGGGCACTAGAACTTTTCATTTCCGTTAGAATGAGCCCTCTTGCAACATTCTAGGACAACTGGGTCGATACGATCACCCCTGGGAAAAAAAAAAAAAAAAAAAAAAGATTCTATGACTTTTAGGGGGCGTTTCCCCCTATTTTCTAAAATAATGCAAATTTTCTCAGGCTCTTAACTTTTGATGGGTAAGACTAAACTTGATGAAACTTATATATTTAAAACCAGCATTAAAATGCGATTCTTCTGATGTAGCTATTGGTATCAAAATTCCATTTTTTAGAGTTTTGGTTACTATTGAGCCGGGTCGCTCCTTACTACAGTTCGTTACCACGAACTGTTTGATAAGACTGAAGCCATCCTCATCTCCCATCACTTAACTGTTTACCTAACCATCACTAAACTGTTTATCTCCCAATTGCGTAAATGGCCTTGTCTACATGACTTGGTTTATTTCCAGGTATCATAGCCCTGTCTTTATGACTGCATGGGCCTATTTCTAGGTATCATGAAACCAGCAATATTTTTTTATGATTGCTAGGTTCATAGGAAGGGTCTAAGAGTACAACTTATGATTATGATATTATAGAAAAGCATAAGTTTACGGCTTCTTAAATTAGTTATTAAACCCAAGCCATTGCCCCACAGGCTATGGACGTTTGTATAAAGTGTTGAGGGACTGGTTTCATTTGAAATTTCCGTAATGACACAACCTATTTTTTATATTTAGGAATTTACCTTATTGGGTTAGAACCCCCACGAAACACCATATTTAATTGAATAATTATTGCTATATATTAGACTTTATACCTAGATAGAAAGCATAGACATGCGTTTTATAAATAAGCCGTTCTGGGAAAAACCACTACTTCAAAACCATTAACTCATAAAATTTTTTGACTTTATGTTGTACTCTTTCAATCCAGGAAGGGTCTACCAACTTAATATTTTCAAATGGCCTTGTAAACCACTGAGTTTTCATTTTTAAGCCGATAGTAAAGACAAAATTTAAGGTTCAGTTTTATGGGTCCAAAATATTTTAGTTCTTTGCCATGGAATTGAGAAAAGTCAAAGTCAAGGGACCATCGAAAGTAAAATTAGTAGCTAATTGTGAAAAAAAAGATATTCCCCGATTTTGGGCAAATAAGAAATTTCAGGTTTTTTCTCTCCATACAGGTTTTTTTTCACCCAATAACTCACTTAAACAATTTTCAAGCCTTTAGGGAAAGAATCCTCAAGTTCTTTTTTGGACAATGAGTTCTATATTTAGGATACAAAGAAGTATTGGCACTTTTGCCAATACTTCTTTGTATCCCGCATGGTATATTGATCTACATCACTACTTTAAATTGAACACACATCTCCATAGTGAATGTGCATCATCTCGAAACATGTAATGTTTTTGAAATATTAAGATGTTTAATTCATACGAATAAGCCCTCTTATACCAATTACAATATCCTGATAATTATTACATTATCTTAAGTATTTTGTTTGTAAGGAACGGTAAAGCCTACAATAAAACCAATGGTATTATGACTCCTAAATGATCGGAAACAAGTCTTAGGGCTTCTTTTCCAGTGAAACTATTTTCCAGGTTTTTCGGTCCCTAATGATATCCTTGACCAAATAACTAATTTACATTACTTCTAAGACCTAAAGGACAATTTGTCAGTTTTTTCAGATAAGCAGATGTTCAGGAGACAGTGGTACAGTAATTGCCGGTTCGGCCCCACCTATGTCACCCAATTTAATTTACATGATTTTATCTCCATGTTACATCATTCTAACATCCAATATTGCACATTTTGACCATTTTCCATTCCTATGTTCAAAATCAAAACAAGTCCTTGTAAATGAATTTGGTCTTATTTTGTATACTTTTTTTCAATGTAAACATGGGTTCTAGGCCGCAACTTGATAGCCCCATCAATTTACCCCATTTCCAGTTGAATTCGTACCATTGTAAATGAAAATTTCCAGCATTTTTACATTTGCCTATCCTGAGCTTTAAGGTGAAAACAGGTCTCGTGGCATAAAAATTTGATGAGTTTGTGAAATAAGAATTTAACTCCATTTTTTTTTATACTACTGTAAAGTGTAAGGATTTGATATGATTTAATATTTAGTGGACACTTCGACATCAATATCTAAATAATTTATATTATCTTTATTTTTCTTTTAACAACCTTTAGAATTACACCTTTGTCTAATTTTTTTTAATTTTTTTTCGAAAGCTCCTATGGAAATAAAACTCTTAGGTGCATAAGATCAACCATTAACCTTTAAAACCGTCAATTATAACAATTTTCTTTCTGTATTTAGCAGTAGCACATTGCATTCCTCTAATCTGCATTCTATTCCAACGTCTAAATCTTCTTTCTTAATAGTTCGATTATATTTGTTTTCCATTTTCATTTCACTTAAAAGTTTTTCCATTTATTAGTAAATATTTTTTTTTGTAATTTTCAGAATCAGAGATAATTTTTCTTTAATTTCCTTTGACTTTCTCCCCAGAATTGATTCATCAAGTGAAAGAATTCTGAGAGGGAATCAAAACATGTGTCAGAAGCAATTTGAGTAATGACACGTTATTTGGTTAGATGTGCCTTAGTATTCTAGGAAGAGATGTTTACATTTTTAATAATTTCGTAATTTAATTTTTAAAAGTTTCTCCTCTTATTTGGAAATAATTTTATTAAACAAATTTTTAAATCGAAATTAATTTAAATATTAACGTAAAATTTACTATCAATGACTTCCATGATTGATTGTCTTGCTGAAAATATAACACAATAAATGTTCCATTGATTAGCAGGCGTTTTGTCCAATAAAATTAAATTTTTATATCAGCAGTTGACCCCCTTTGATAAACATTCGATTAATGCTTTGGATAATCAAAGCAAAATAAAGGACACACTGATTTAAAATCATCGCAACTTACGGTTGTTCCACTGTCAACATTTCTATGTGTACGTTTTAACTGTACAAATCGCTGATAAGTGTTAGAATAATCTTCATTAGCATCACTGAAATCACATTTAAACTCTTCTTATTGATATTTATATCCATTTATTCTCACTTCAATTATTTTAGTGTTTTTATTGTAAAATTCCCTACCGTTTTGTGTATAACTGTTATCTGTTTTAGATTTCTGTAACATAACCAAAATTTAGTTGTATTTTAGTGTTCACTATCTACCCTCCATGTTAATTGCTTATCCGTTTTATTGTCACTTTTAAAAGGATTATGTGCTATCCATCCTAATTTAAATGAGCTGTCGTATAATAGTCCAGCTTTGAATTGTTGCCCCTCCTTCAAAAATCCAGCTTCTAATTGAGTCACTATGGGTAAACTGGGGTATAATACTGGTAACATCCATGATAAATACATCACATCTACTTTAAAATTTTGACCACGAAACTTTATATTCATTTTGGAATAGTCGTTTATTTTTAATGTAATTTGATGTGTAACACCTCTAAAAACACGATTAATATCTTGACAAAATAAAAATAATTGTGATAATGGTAAATACACACTAACCACATGCATTTCTTTGGTTTTGTTTCAATCTTTTAAATAAATCACTATCAAAAGCACTATTTCGTTTTGTTGTAATGGTTCCATCACCTTCTGGAAAATATATAAAAGTGCTTTCAAACTCATTTTCTGCTTTAAAGGAATATACGGACGTATACGGAATATACGAATCATACCAAAACATATCAGTAGCTGCGCTTTGACTGTAATAATTTCAAAATTTTAATAAATTGTTAACAGTAGTCATTATACCTACAAAATCAATACCTTCAATACATTATCCATTGATAATATATTCAGCATTTCAGAATAAATTAAATTCTTTATTTGTTCAAGTAGTTTCACAATTATTTCGCATATTTTTTCCATCCAATAGTGTTAGTTTTACTTTTGTATAAGGTTAACTATCACTTAGATGAATCCAAGATCCCATATCTTTTAAAATGTACTTATAATTTAATTCTTGAGATATATTCACGTTGTTTTCTCTAATTTCTGGATATTCATATTTGGTTGTAGAACCGTCGATAATAGGCTTTTCAAATATTTCCCAATAAGGAGTAACAACTTAACTCACTGCAATTTATATACATAAGAAATTGTTGAGTAAACTTTATAATATTTTTGAACAGTGGAGAAAGACCTTTGCTAGTCACTGAGGGTGTCAACAAAAGTATCACCGGAAATTTAGTATAAGTCCCTTCCCTAAAATAATTACATCAAATAGCCTTTCCACGATTCATCAAGATGTTTATTGAAATAACTCTGATTATTTGAAGCTATATCTCTTAAAGATCTCAAATTATTTCACTCTCTTTGATTTTAATTTATCCAATCTTTCCGTATTCAATCGCTCTATTTTTAAGCAGCTAACGTCTTTAAAAATCGATGATTCTCGATGTTTTTGAAGAAACTACTAATCCCGCTACCATACTGTCTTGTATGCAATAATTATTTCTTATTGATCAACATTTAGTATAGATAAATTCTATTAAATAATTTCATTAAACTTTTTTCAAATCCAAAACATATTCAATATTCTGTCCATTCAGATCAATTAACCTACCCAATTGATCAGTTATAGTCAATTTTAGCGCGTTGATGTTTTCCTTTCGATTGATTGGAAGATACTACCATGTTGTTGTTGTTGTTGTTTAGTTGACGTTTGAGCGAATCAACCAAGATACTACCTTTCTATAGAAATCTCATTGAGTGGTGTTCCAAGTTCAGTTGTTGGAGCACAACTCCAGATCACACCTAAGATTGCATTCCAATTCACAATTCAACTATCCACTAATGAGCAGTAAATATGTATTTTATCAACTTTTCTTGTAGTATTAGGAGCTCTAGTACTTTCTTTATATTTAATGCTTAGTTCAGCTTCATTTTCAAAACCTAAAATAAAACACAAAAATCACTGTTAAAATGAAATTTGTAATTCTTTTTCAAAATAAAAACCAATTTTACTGTTACTAGATTGGATGATACACTGATTGGGCATCAATCTAAGGATGAATTGAAATAATGATATGAGAAATAATTGAAACCCTCTACATCATGCAACCCATCGGGTATAACAACGTTTTCCTATTCATTCTTATTTTTTCCCTGTATTCAAAGGTATTGTTTTTAAATTGACCATTAATGTTATACCATGAGTACCATATTGTACATTAAGTTAAAGGTATTTCATAATCATAGTTTCGATCTAACGTGATCGAATTACTTGTATAAAACGTTTCGATTTTACTTTTATTACTAGTAAAAATAATCAAGACCACTTATTAGAAATGTAATTTCTCTTCCTAAAATTCTAATTCTAAGACAGTTGCTGTAAACAGAATTTTAGTCATTTTTCTTAATATTTATATTTTTGAATAAAAAATCTAGTTGGCGAACAGCTTAATTTTTCCTTTCATCAGGTGTATTTCCTGCAGCTCTGCTGCCTAAAAAACTTTATAATTTTCCAATAATATCATTTGCATTCATGTAAATTCCTGTTACTTGCTGAGGTTGTATAACATCAACGTTATCTTTAATACCTATGAACCTTCTTCTGTAGATTTTTACGAACTGAAGCTTTTTCCTAATTCACTAGATTTCACACCATTCAAATTTCCACTATATATTTGATTAATGTTCTTGATTCATCAGTTGCTTCTTTGAAATATTGATAATTGTATAAATAAAAGCTAGGCATTTCAAAATAGGATCCCTTGGGATCTCATTTTTTATTCATTTCTCTCAAAAGTTCTTTATCTATCCCAGAATCGACATTATCAATAAAATTTGGTTTATTTGGAGGTAAAATAGCTTGACTTGAATGAGATTGATTGCTTACTTGAAAACTTCCTGAGTTACTTAAAGAATGATCCAGTCGTTCAAATTGTCTTCTTAAATTAGTCTCATTTTCATTTAATTTATCAGTAATAATTTTTGTACTTTCGTCATCTGAATCAAAAATTGGAGCACCTAACTGTTCAGCATAGACACGATATCATGCTTATTCTAAGGCATGATCTAGAAGTACATGTCTTTGTATTTCTCTACTATTTACTTTACTCGCTAACAATTTATTCAACTTCGCAGGATCCCTTTATAGAATGAAAGCTTTTATTTAATACCTTTTGAGAGTTCTTTTTCGTAAAATATGCCTATAATGAGTTTACTAGTTTTATCCGACAGTTCACACATTATAGGGGCTGTATACGTCACTGCAGCTATTTAAAACACTTCAGTTGTGGAATTTGGTAAGTAACCATTATCAAAAACACCCTCTATTTAATTAATTCTAACCAAAAAACCAACTTTGAATTTGCTTATGGATTGTTTTTTACCTTTAAAATTAGCGTACCGGTTGTTTTCATTTCTTTTTATTCGCTTTTATTGGTTTCATTTTGAAGGATCGATGATAAGACTTTTTATAATTCTCAACAAAAGAAGGTAAAACATGTATCTGACTTTTGGTATTGTTATGAGCCTAATATTTCTATAAATTTTCTTTCATTTTTGTATTAAACCGTTCATGACTTTGAGCTTCAATTCACTGTCAGATGAGAACCAATGAACTCCATGACACTTAAATGATAAGTTTGAATAATAGACTTGATAATAGAATAATAATAACAGTAGGTGATAATAATAATAGGTGAATAATAGAATAATAGTAATAGTGAAGAAAAGTTTCAATAATAGAGTTCTAAAAGCGTGTTTTCGACGCTATACAAGGACGCAGTACAAATACCACTTCCTTGTATCCAGAGTTTTGTTCATTGCCTTCTTTTTGAAAAAAAAACGAACTTTTTGCACCCACAATATGTAAAAATACCTTTAACAGTTAGCATTTCATTGCTTTTTGAAACTGCCCGAATTAAAGATTAGGTTGCAGTAACTTTTTTACATAGCATATAAATTATTAAACATGATAATAAGCACTAACATATTTCTACGTTCTCAAGAGTTTCCAAAGTCAAGGCTTGACTATATGTATGATTTGGAATTTTTTTTAACAAAATCAGCTCCTAATAAGTGTCTGAGGTTGTAGAAGAGATTAGAACTTGTTTATTGTGAAAAACTGAATTCGTCAAGATAAAAATCAGTTACCACGTTTTAGAATTAATGACTTGCGGTCATTTGCCAAAGGCCATAATTTAAAGATTAATGGCAATAAGCTTAAAATAATCAAAGCCATGAATAATAATCTTAAAAATAAAATATCAATTTGCAATCACTATATTCAATTGGTTTGAAATGTAAAAAGAGAAAAAGGAAAAAAGTGGTAATCCTACAATGTTGAAACTGAACTAAAAGTAATATTAGGAAACGAAATCAAATAAAAAATAAAATTATTTCAGATTTTATACTTCAATTTAACAGTGTACGAAATAAAGTTAATACTGAGCTTGAGACAATTTTAAAATCAAAACAAATTTTAATTACTGTAAATATTAATGAATTGAAGAATATAGCCAAAAGTTATTTTAATAACAAAATAAAATCAATAAAAAAATGTTGTTCAAATTTGATAGAGCATTTGAGGTGTAACTGGTATATATTTCGAATTTTCTTATAAATAAAAAAATTAGTGAAGTTAAAGATATCCCAGAATATATGTTTAAAGAAGAAGAATATGATAATAATCTAAGTGTTCCATAGATTGCAAGCATCACTACAATATTATATCTGTATTAAAAGTAAAATTAGAAAATGAAATTAGAAATAGAAAAATATTATTGCTGGTAAAGAATCTATTAAACTGTTGCTTAAGGAACAGATTGAATCAATTGAGCAAGGAAAAATAAAGAATAAAGATGTCTATATAATTACAACATATTATTAAATGAGTCAAATTGGTGGCTTACTTCCATTTTTAATACAATTAGCTGCTGCAATTGGTAACGCTACTCTAACAAGTGAAGCAGCTACATGAGGTAAGTATGATGAAAAGAAAATCGTTGATGAAATTACTGATTCTTCAAACACCTAAGGTGAAGGTTTGACATCACCTGGGACTTAGCCAAAAGATCGAGGTAAAAATTAATCAGTGCACACAAATTTATGGATCTCGATTGGAAGTGGTTTCTAAGGCTCCCAAATACGTGGTAAACCTGAAAAATACAACTAGAAGTGGTTAAAGTACCTAAAAAGTGTGCAAGGCCCATGAAAGTGGTTGAAACTGAGATTTCACCATTCTAAGAATGCTCGCTTCCAAAAATCAAAATCATATAATACTGCTGACAAATATTGAGATTTTGAATGAATCAGGTCATGTTCCTTTTTTGAGGATTTTCGTCGAGAAAACTAACTAAGTAAAATAAAGAAAATAGAATATGGTATAATAAGTGATGACTGAATGGGATCCTCTGGGACGCGTTGGACTAGTTCTTTCAATGAATTCAAGAGCTCACTTGTAGAGGTTTGTAATTCTTTTGGAAGCCAACCTAGAAATTAAATTGTCAACTACTTAAAGACATCAAAAAACAAATTACTTATCATTTTACTCAAGTCCAAAAATTGTGCGATATTAATTGTTGTCATTTATGTGTTGATTATATAAAAAGAATATTTGAGGAAATAGATCCGCATAATTTTATTTGAAGTTCATTTTCAAATATACATGGAAGGAGAAAAAAATAATTAATTTCTTTATCGTAGAAGTTTAAAATTATAAGAATGTTAGTAATGCTTTCTTAGTATCTAAATCTATATTTAGTGCTTCAGGTTCGTCTGCTTTGCTGTGTTACCTTTTGCCTCTTTAAGTCTTGGGACAGTTTTAATAGAAACACATATCAAATATTTCAGAATAGCCAAAATAAAGGCTGAGAATAGAACTACTTATCCTTTCTATTTAGAATTACTTGCTATGCATAAATCGGGTGAATTGACTAATGAAGAAATAGTTAAACAAGAAAATGAATTACTCAAAATATTACAGTTTTTTCAGCGTGAAAATTATTTGAAATAAGTAAAATTAAATGGTTATTAATTCCGCTTAAAGTCTCTAAGATTTAACACATAAATAAAACCCTTTCTACTCTCCACAAAACATTCTTCAAAACTTCAAGAATACAACTCATCTAGTCCTAGAATTCAAAGGCACCTAATCTATCCAATAACGCGTCATTATTCAAATTGTTTCTAACACGTGTTTGGATTTCATTCTAGAATACTTTTACTTGATGAAAGAATTCTAGGAATAGAGCCAAAGGTAATTAAAGAAAATATTTCTGATTCAGAAAATTTGTTTCGTAAAATTGTTTACTGATAAAATGAGTATCATTTTAAGCGAAATGAAAATGAAAAATAAATATAATCGAACCATTGAGAAAGAAGATTTAGACATTAGAGTTGAATATACGATTAAAGGAATAAAAGGTGTTACAACTAAATATGGAAATAAAATCGTTCCCATTATTGATTTTAAAAGTGAAATGGTTGGTCTATTCGCACCTATGTGTTTTTATTCTTAAGCACCTGATCTTCAAAGCAAATAAAAAAAAATTAGATAAAGGTATGGTTTTAAAGGTAATTGAAAGAAAAAATAAAGATAATATAAATTGTTTACGTATTGACATCAAACTATCAACTAAACATTAAATCATGCTAAACTATTATATTTTATTAGTAGTATAGGAAAAATAGAATATAATAAAAACTTTTTTTCATTAATTCATCAAATTCTTATTTAACAAGACCTTTTTTGACCTTGAGGCTCAGGATGGGAAATTGTAAAAATGCTGGACATTTTTATTTAAAAATGTATGAACTCCATTCAAAATGAGCTAAATTTTGTGGGGTTATCTAGGTAGGGCCTAAAACCTATGTTTATTTTGTGAAAAAGTATAAAAAATGAAACCAAATTTGATTTCCATGGACCTGTCTTTTATTTTGAACATAGGGTTAGAAAAGGTTCAAAACGTGTAATATTCGATGTTGAATGATCTAAATTAGACTGAGAGTTGTGTAAATTGAATGGGCCGAGATAGGTGGGCAAAAACCGGCAATTACTATTCTACTGGAGACAATCATATTTTGGCTGTTCCTTCCCCTTCTATAGACATTATTTGTTAAGTCCCCTTACCCTTGCTAACTTTCCTGGAAAGTTTTAACTTGATCCCTCAATCGTTCCAAAGATACTGCAGATAAACTTTTTGACAGGTTAAGTGAATATTTTGTCTTTAGAATTACCTTTGTCTTTAGGTCTATGGTTAATTGGTCCAGCGCTCCACTGTGGCTAATGGTGATAAGAGTTTCAAGGTGGTTTAGAGACACATATTCTTTGACTCACACATTCCCTTCCTCCAGACAAGAAATTTGAGTCCCCCATAAAACGCTCCAAAAGTTTCAATTGGATCCATAATTCTTCTCTAGAATGTAGCAGATATATAATTGTGATGAATCGGCTACATGGTTTGTTTACTTCCCCCTAAGTCCAAATCCAAAGAAAAGCTGACCAACACCCTTTGAAAGTTAAAACTTGATCTCTCTGACTCTTTCTTCGATAACGTAGACACGCTACTTAGGTAGCTTGGTTGCATATGGTTTTTTTGGTATGCGTAGCTAGTTCATCGAGAATAAAATCTAGTCCAACAGGATCTCACAGAAATTTTTTTTTAACTGATTTGTGATTAAAATCGTTACACCCCTCACGTTGTCCAACTCCCTCCAAGGGAATATTAGACATCCAATCACCCTCCCTTCAAAAATTTCTTGAAGTTTCCACTTGGAGTTTCAAGAATCTTGGAAATTCATTGTCTTGATCACCTAGCAGCGTTACACCCCTCCCGTATTTCAACTCCCTCCAAGGGAATATAGGACATCCAATTGCCCTCTCTTAAGAAATTTCTTGGAGTTTCTACTTGGAGTTTCAAGAATCTTGGAGATCCATTGTCTTGATCACCTAGCAGCTAATTTTTTCATTTGATCTATATTACTAACTATGAATGGACTCTAAATCCATACTAACTTAAAAATGATGTTGTCTGAAAAAAATTCCAAGTTGATCCTAACTTTTCCCTGTGAAAACCCCCTTCTTCCTAGAAAACATTGTGGTCTCTGAGCTGAGTCAAAAGTATGTTAAGAATAAACAGAAGTAATGAACAATAAAATTTGTACATCTGGGAATCCTTTCATGGTTTTTGTTGCAGATTTTAGCGTGTTATACAAATCAAATTACTTGAAATAACAATTAAACACCGCATATTCTTCGTACAGTAAAGAGTTGTTTGTTCTAGGATGAAACAGTTTTCCTTATTTTCAAATGCCAATAAGTTTATTTAAAAAAAAGTTCTGATTAGTATTTTATATCTATTCTTGTTTTAACAATAAGTATTGTACCTTATTTGATGAAAATAAATGAACAAATAATCCATCTAAATAATTAATTGTTGCAACCGTACATAATCGTTCTTTCTTTTGCAAAACTATTCCAGAATTAGAAAAATATTTAGACATAAGAGAAGATTTATCCACAAATTAAGAGACAATTTTGGAATCAGTGGTGAGTGTTTGAGAGGGAAAGGGATATTTTGAAGAAAAACTGAAAAGGATAAAGGTAAAACAAGGTACAAAAAACAATAATACAAAATTAAAGGAGTATAAAGAAGATAAGGATGTGGAGACACTCAAAGGAAATCGTCATATATTTCATGATTTCAATGAAATATAATACAGTTATTGATGTTAAACTGCTTAAAGGTTACACCCTCGCAAAATTTCCTCTTCTGTCATACCACCTTATTCCTACCTATTGTTGGATTATTACTACATATTTTTGGAATGTTTGATCAGTAGCCAGTCTCAAGCCTGGACAAAGGAGGAGGGTTTGGCTGGGGTCTTACAACCTCCACCCGAGACTCGACAGTACGAACGTGTAGTGGAGAGAAACTAAACCGCAAACTAAACATCAACCAATAGCCTCGAGTCAACTGCTTTAACTACGACGACTAATGAATGTCCATGGAAAAGTTTTTGACTGCTAAGAAAAAGCTTAGATTCCACTGCTGGAACATGAGAACAATGTCCCAACTCTTTAATACAGAACAAGTCATAAGGCAGACTACTCAATATAAAGTTGATATCCTAGCTCTTTCTAAAGTAATATGGGCGGTTGTGGGCTGAAAACGAATAGACAAAGATGATACAATTATATAAAGTGGCAATGCTGCGACAAGAGATCAAGTAGTGGCCGTTCTAATAGCAAACGTTTCTGCCAAAGCAATAATAAATTGGACCCCAATATCATCATGAATAGTAACAGATACACTCCTCGGTACCTATGAGGAACTGTCCCTAGTAGTATGTTATACCCCCACAAAGGAAGCATCCGCAGAGGATAAGCAGAGCTTAAACAAGAGATAAGTATGTGTTTTAAAGACAAACCAAGACATAATGTGCTATGCTTCTTGGTAAATCTTACTGCCAAAATTGAAAATGATTACAGTTTCTGTCTCGAGGTCCTCATAAGGCCTGGAATTCGAGAGAACAATGACAGTGGGAAATGGCAAATTGATTTTGCCCTTTCAAATGATCTGGTGATAGGGGGAAGTCCTTTTTTTTAGTCCAGAAATACATAAATATCTTGGATTTTACCTGATGGTTGAATTAGAAACTACGAGGAAAGCTCCTCCAAGAAACTGTCCCTAGTAGCATGTAATACCCCCCCCCCATGAAGGAAGCATCCACAGAGGTTAAGCAGAGCTTAAACAGTAAATTGGTGGGTGTTTTATACCAAGACATGATGTGCTATGCCTCTTGGGATATCATAAGGCCAAAATTGGAAATGATTACAGTATCTATCTCGAGGTCCTCGAAAAGCCTTGTATTGGAGAGGGAAATGACAGTGGAGAGTTACAAATTGATTCTGCCCTTTCAAATGATCTGGTGATAGGGGGAAGTCCTTTTTTTTGTCCAGAAATACTTAAATATCTTGGATTTAACCTGATGGTTCGATAAGAAACTACGAGCACAGTTCCTACGTGGAGCTGTTTCTAGTAGCATGTTATGCCCCCCCCCAC
This sequence comes from Artemia franciscana, assembly GCF_032884065.1. NCBI lineage: Eukaryota > Metazoa > Arthropoda > Branchiopoda > Anostraca > Artemiidae > Artemia > Artemia franciscana. The sequence continues at coordinate 64,203,809 of NC_088869.1, read as the reverse complement.
GAAAGAAACATCCACAGAGGTTAAGCAGAGCTTAAACAGTAGATTAGTAGGTGTTTTAAAGACATACCAAGACATGATCTGCTATGATCATTGGGAAATATTCCCAAGACTTCCTCAAATGCACAAGCAAAGTAATTAATGGAGGATCGACAAAAAATTAAGAAAAGTGCACGGGCAGAAAAAACAAGCTACATTGAGTAAAAAGTAATACAACCTGAAGATGCACCAAAAGGAGGAGCCTCTAGGACCCTTTATTAACTAAAAAATTAAATAATAGGCAAGTTACCGATTCAAGATGCACCTGTAAGAAATTGTGATGGCGTTCTAATCACCAAGCAATTGGCTATTGATGAAATATGTACCAACAATTTTGAATAGCTTCTGAATAGACCATCACCTGATGAGCTTCTAGAAATACCGTCTATAGCTTTCCTCAAGCTTGAAATCAATACAGAGCCCCTGATTCTTGAAGCAATTACTAAGAGCTGCAAAAGAAAGTGGCAAGACACCAGGTGAAGACCGTATCACAGTGGAGTTGAGGAAGGCATTCATCAGCTCATATATATCTATATGGCTCTCATTGTTAAAAAAAACTTTGGATGACACAAAAAGTACCATCAAATTGGACGCACAGCACACTTATAAAACTCTTCAAAAATGGCAATAAGACACTACCTGAGAATTTGAGAGGCAATATCATCTCATCCATACCTGGTAAACTTATTGCACTAATAATCCTCCACAGAATACAGAGTCCACTCAACAAGTACTTGAGAGAAGAAAAACTTGGCTTTAGACTTGGACGTTCATGTACCGATTTGATCTTCACCCTAAGTCTATCAGTATATGATAGCCAAGAGTTGCAAATAAATTTGCACATGACATTAATAGATTTTGAAAAGGCCTGTGATTTGCTGCATTGTGAGACTCTTTGGAAACTACTACCCTTTTGTGGGATCCTTTAAAAGTTGGTAGCCCTCAAAATGGCTCTATACGAATACTCTGAATGCTGTGTTAAAGCGAAAGAAGGAAGGACAAGATAATTTCGTGTTCTTTCTGGTGCTAAACAAGGCTGAGTCACTTTCACTGTTTGCCCTAGCCATTGACCATCTGCTCCGTAGCACTTGCACTAGAAGCATACAGTTAAACTTAGAAAACCAAATTAATGATTTAGACTTTACCGACGATATAACGCTCATTGAGTTCTGTAAACAGTGAGTGCAAGAATTACTAAAATCTGTAAATGATAGAGGCTGACTTATGGGACTAAGAATCAGCACTGCTGAAACAAAAAGTATGGCAATAACAAAATCACCTTTACACATGAGATGCAATAAACAGGCCATTGAGCAGATACTAGAAATTAAATATTTTGGAAGCACAGTGATACACACGGTATCAACTAAAAAAGATATATCGTGCCACATCGGGCAGGCCTCCGGTATATTCAGTAGACTGAAACCAGTATGGAGGTTCCCCATCCTGTTTTATGCTTCTGAAACCTAGTATCTTAATAAAACACAAGATACGCGAGTTCTAGATTTCGAGAATATATGTTTCCAAAAAACACTAAACATCCATTAGTCACAGATGACCGTACAATCCATAGGGACAGATGTCAATAGAACGCGTCTGTGGAAGCATATTGGGCATGTTATTCGTATGGATGAATCTCGGTTGCCAAAAATGACGTTCCAGAGGCAGTTAGAAAGAAGAAGAAGAAGAGACATGCCGTGCAGCATACTGAGGCACACTTATCTGACAAATCTGCAGAACATAAATGCCTCCCTTAAACTGGCTTGGAATGATGGTATTGCTACTACGCACATAAGGGATAACTGACGGCTTCTTTTGGATGCCCTGGGCACCTCTGGAGACAGAGGAGGATCTAGTGTCTAAGAAAGGATCCTACTATCTTAAAAGTTTGAAGTTTGGCCATCTCTAAGAGGTCCCGGAGATTTAGAAGATAATTTTGAGGATAATCTAAGTTTGGTAAATATTGGTAGTAGATATCAAGTGTACGCACAAAAAACATTTTGGTGTTATTGGTGTTGTACACTAGGGTTTATTCCGGGTTAAGTAGATTCTAAGTATATGCAAGTGTCACTTTCACTTTAATTTCAGGGGTATTTTATCATTTTATCATTTTCTGGGAATTCCGTTGGGAAGTTTGGGGAAGGTTCCGTTTGGGTATATGTCAGTTTGGGTACATATAGGTTAGGGGAGTGATATAGTCAGTGCAGTTCAATTTCAAGTTCAGTTGAGTAAACCTAAGTTGATTATATTTTGATGTATTTATGTTTCTAGTTTAATTATATAAAATAAAATATAGCAGTAGCCAAGCTCTCGCTTCCGTTCAGGCGTAGGATTGAGAACCAACCAAAGGTACTATACTACCAACAAGAGTATAGTACATAATAATGGAAAGCAGCAGTGTGCCTGAAAGGCAGAGAGAGTTTTATTAGTCCTAGTTAAAATGTATTTAGTTGCATATTATGCCGCTTTAGATTAGAATGGGTAGCGGTTGATTAAAAGTGCTGCGACGCTGAGGTTCGGACATCTTTTTTTCTTTTATTTTCGTCAGCGTATGTCTTTGCAGAATGGAAGCTCAGACTATATTAAAATTGGTTGAGTCACTAGTGGTGTATGATGGGAAGTCTGACGTTAGTGAATTCATTACGAAGACTGAGATAATTTCAAAAAATAATGAATGGGGAAGTCTGAAAGTTTATTTGGGCTTAAAACTATCAGGAGATGCATTTCAATTCTGGACTTCGGCACCTTTTGAGACCCTAGAAGATTTCAAATCCGTATTTTGTTAAGGTTCGCAAAAACCAAAAAATATAGTGAGTCGGAATTGGGTAAATTTGAACTCAAACCCAACCAGTCGGTAGTTGAATATGCATTTTTAGTGAGACAGGCTTGCGAAGAGAAGTTTGGAAATAGTGTCAACCCTTCCATTATTATTCACAATCTTGTTGATGGGTTGCCAGACACTTGTGCTAAACTTCTTCTCGAAAAAAGCCAACAATGTATGCTTCTCCTCTTGCTACTTTGTCACATGCAGAGGACGTGGAAACAGCGCTAAGGCTTCGCAAAAGTGGTGGTGGCTTAGAAGCGGTTAATGCTATGGGTTCCACCAATTACCAAGGTCGGGGCAATTTTAACTGAAGGGGAAATTTCCGGCATGGGTAAAAAGCCTGTCAACTGCCAAAAAGTGGCACTGGGAATAGTTTCAATGGGCAAAATAGTGGAAATTCCATTAATGCCACTACTCAGTCACGTAACTTCCATACGAAGGACGGAAAGCCCATTTGTAATAAATACCAGTTACCTGGACATATCCGTAAGAATTGTAGATCGTCGGAAGCTAGGAAATTAAACGACAACAGTCACGTCTAGAAGCGGGTTTTAGCCGTGACCTCAGAAATAGTAAGCCTGCAGCATTGCCAGTAAATAAAATTTACAAGTCATCTTGGTCTGAGTTGCCAATGATGAAAAGTTTTAGGGCAGATGGTCGCTCTTTGATGTTACTTTTTATTTAGGTGCCAGTAGATCATTGATCCGTGAAGGGTTATTTCGTAAACTGTCAACTTGTGTTTCTTCTTATGAAACGGTTCAGGGAGAATTCAGGTCAATAACAAATGATCTTTTGAAGTACACTGGAACTGCTATGTTAACTTTGGATTTGAATGGTCGTTCAGTTCCTGTAAAAGCATATATTTGTCGCACTTTACCGTACCCTATAGTCTTGGGTTACGATACGATGCTGGAAAATGCCCAGATATTTGACGCTAAATCTTGCCAAGTCTTTTTCAGAAAATGTAATTAAGAATTTCCGTGATAATGGTTTTTCAGATATCCCTTCCCTGGTAAATTCTATCGGTAGCGTGAATGTTGTGGCTGAAACTGAGGTCTGTTGTAAAAATATTGTAGAAAGTGTAGTTGAGTGTGATATTTCAACTATCATTAGAGTAGATAGTGACGTAAGTGTATTTCAATCTGATTGTTCCCCTAGTGTAGAAATGGATGCAATTAAGGGCTTACATATTAGTCCTGATTCGTCTGAAGGTTTTGTAGTACGTCTTATAAAGACGGAGATGGTGCCCGCGCAGAGTATCAAAAGAGTTAGGTTTAGGACTCAGTTGCCGGAAGGTGCTAAATTTTCTCTCACTTATTTTAATCCAGTAGGCCATAGCTAGCTTTTAGAAATAGATGACCAGCTGGTAAAAATTGATGAAAGCGGCTTTTTCAACTTATTACTAGTAAACAATTCTGATCAAGACATCCAGGTTAAGAAAGCAATACTAGGGTATTTATATGTGGCTTCTGAAAATGAACTTATGTTGGATCCAGCTGGTATTATCAGCGTTTTAGAAATAGGCCCACAAAAACAAACACACAGACTCCCTGCAGACATGTACGAAACTGAATTTGCAAAATTATTTGATCTGTCGCATGTAAAAGACGAGTTTGTTTGTAAACGCTCTATAAAATTAGCTTACAGGTTTCGCAATATTTTTGCTACTCACGAAACGCATCATGGGGCCTGTGAGGCTGTTAAAAACATGATTGATACCAGAAATGCTTCCCCAACTAAGAGTCGCCCCTACAAAGTTCCTCATGCGCTTAGGGACGTGCTTAAAGAAGAACTTGATACCCTTTTAGAAGCTGGGACTATTGAGGAGGGAGATGGACCCTATGCAGCATCGGTAATTCTGATTAAGAAAAAAAATGGTGAATATTGCATGGGAGTAGACTATCGTAAACTGCAAAAGATTTTTATTCATTGCCACTAATCCAAGATATATTAGATAGGATGGCCAATAGTCGATATTGTTCAGTAATGGATTTTATTTCTGGATTTGATCAAGTTCCTGTCGACCCTAATGATAGAGACAAAACAGGATTTATTATACCTTTTGGTATTTTTCGATTCAAACGAGCACCATTTGGGTTGTGTAATGTGCCATCTACTTTCCAGAAGCTAATGGACAGGATTTTCAAAGATCTTTTGCACAAGACCTTAGAATGTTTTTTAGACGATCTCATATCTCAAACGGAAAATACCAAACGCCATCTAAATATTTTAGAACTAGTTTTTGCAAAGATTCGTTAAGCTAACCTCCGTGTTAGACGATCGAAGTGTAAATTTTTAGTGGAATCGGTAGTAGTGCTTGGGCATCTGGTTTCGCATTGGTCTATACGTCCAGACCAGAAAAAATCCATGCTGTCAAGAAACTGGATTATCCTTCAAATTTAGAGGAATTTCGTTCTGCTCTCGGACTATTTTTTTGGTTCCGGAAATATATTCCTCGTTTTTAAGAATTAGCTTCACCGCATACTGAATTGACTAAAAACGTGCCTTATGAATGGACAGAGAAACATCTTTCTGATTTTAATGTATTGAAAGAAAAGCTGATTTCACCACCCATTTTAGGATTGCCTAGGATAAGAAAAGGTGACTATGTTTTAGCTTGAGACGCTTCAGATTCTGCCATTGTGGCTAAGTTTTCTCAAGTTCTAGACAGACAAGAGGTTCTCACACATTACGGTTCGCACAGATTAAATAAGGCGGAACAAAATTATTCTGTTACGGATACGGAATGTCTTTCTGTAGTTTATTTCACCAAACTATATCGCCAGTACCTTAATGGGGTTAGATTTAAGGTGGAGACTGACAACTTAAGTCTTAAGTGGCTGTTATCTACAAAAGAGCCGGCAGGACGAACGGCTCGCTGGGTTCTTAGTCTCCAAGAATTCGAATTTGAAGTAGCTTACAGACCTGGCTCCGAAAATAAGATCCCTGACGCTTTGTCGCGCTTGCCTGTTGTGCAGACCACGCTGTGGTAGATTTTGACTCTTTTCCAGTACTGCCTCAGGCTATCGATATGGAAGAACCAAGAAAGGTGTAGAAGGCTGATAGTTTTTGTTTTAGAATTATCAAGTATCTTGCTTCTAAGCACGTTATGCCTTTAGATGTAGAAAAGCTTGTTATTAGAGATTTCCAGAACTTTGTTAAAGAAAGTTGTGTTTTGTGTCATGTGTCAACTGTTTCTGGTAAATGTAGAAAGGGAGAATACAGCATAGTTCAACTCATTCCCAACAGCCTCGTTCCTAAAATAATGGAGTATTTTCATGATTCTCCTTACGCTGGTCGTTTTTCTACAGCCAAAATTTTCTCAAGATTAAAAGACTGTGTATTTTTTCCAAGTATGTATTCAATTTTGAAACGTTTTTGCGAATATTGTCCCACTTGTATCTCCAGTAAGCCTATGAATGTGACGCAGAAGGCTCCACTCCGAGAATTACCACTTCCGTCAATTGTTTTAGAAATGATTTCGATTGATTTAGTAGGCCCATTGCCTAAAACAGTTTATGTTAATACTTACATTCTCTTCATATTAGATTATTTTATGTGCCAAATTCATCTTGTTAATACTGTAGATGCCAAAGCCCAGACAGTTTTGCGTACTTTAGTTGAAAATTATTGCCACTTTTTTTATATACATCTTTCAGCTTTTCCGATAATAGTAGTTAGTTCGAAAACCAAGGAGTTCAAGATTTTCGCCATAAATTGGGAATAAATCACCTTTTTACGTCACCGGACATGTTTAAAGTAATAGAGCCCTTGAATAAAAGACATTGGGAAGTTGCGTCCATCCTTCCGCAGTATGTTAATCAACTGCACCGAGGGGAATGGGATGCATGGACTTCTTATGTTTTGTTTGCTGTGAACAAGGCTAAACATAATATGACCCAACAAAATAGTTTCTTTGTCATGTTTCTGCAGGATGTCATTATTCCTGAACAAAATGCTATGGAACAGCGAACAATTTACGATTCTGATAGCTCTTACAAATCTGGAATGTTAATGAGATCTAGAGGTATTTTTCAACGGCTCAACTCAAAAATAATAGCAGGAGGGTTCAAACAAAAACAACAGTATGATAAGAACGTTCATTTTAAACCTTATAACCCCGGAGATGTTGTTTATTTAAGTGTTCAATTGTCTGGGAAATGACAAAGACTTTCAATTTAAAAATTTGACGGTACATATAGAGTTTTAGCAAGGGTAAATGAAGTTAATTATGAAATCAAGAAAATTGATGCGCAATCACGCGTGAATACTTTGCATCAAAATCGACTAAAACCGGCTGTTCTAAAGACTCCTTGGTTGTTTGAGCCCAGTGACCAGCTACCAGACGGAAAGACGGACGAGAAGACTACTCCCATACAACAATGTGATATCGAATTTGGCTCGGAAGTTTTCAAGACTACAACACTGCTCGTCAGACTAATTTGGCACAGGACAGTTCAACCAACGATTCGACGGACCAATGGCTTGAAACAACTGGTGACACTTTACAAACAAACTACACTAGCACGCCATAAATGCAACGAGACAATTTTACCAGCATGCCCCTATAATTTTGCCCCAACAAATTTCCCTTTTATCAACTAATGAAGAAGAGGACAGCAGCTTTCAAGGTCAGTAGACGAATGACTTTGAAAGTTCGGATCCGTCAAGCCTAACTGCGATTGGTATAGAAGACTGTACTTCTTCGAAGTTAGTGCGGTTGCATGAGTCGGTTGTGGAGCACTCGAAGGTCCCAGGTCCTCCGCGGCCACACCAAGAAAATCGGTGTCTGGAACGCCTTCATTATTAAACGTTAGGCGGTGCAAATGCTATTGCAATGGACCAACCTTGTGTTAAGCGATTAATATTGAATGTGTTTGCTAAGCTGTTCAAAAATTAATTTGTCAAAAATGTAATTTTATGTATGTTACTCGCACCACATACCTGTTCCCTATATTTTGTGTGTCCTTTTTTTTAGTAATTGATACTCACCATGCTTCTAGATGCAACGATCTACACGTTACGGCATATCATTGCCACATTAATCGTCAGTAATGGCTCTTTTCTACATCCATTCATTTTCACTAAGTTCCAATGAGAAGCTACACTTTGAATCTTCATTGGTCAGCCCAGAGTAGCTTCATCGACGTGACATGATAACCATACTTTTCGTAGACAAGATTTCTCTTAGTATTCATTCCTCCATTTTCCAAACCTACTTTGGATTATCATGTAGGTAGAAGAGGAAGCCACGAGCTTCGCCTGCAGTATTTAAATGGATGAACTATTCCTATCAAAGTACAACTTAAGCCGGCGCAGAGACCTTAGTAGTCAAGAAGCGTCGTTAATCCAATACAAAGTACAACTTAAGTAATGCTTCAAACAACTATCATCTTTGTATGCTGTACATATAAGTCATCTAGTTATCTCCAGACGTAGCTGTCATATCCCAAGTCTTGGATAATTGAGCTGATTGAGCTAATTGAACTGATTTACGCATTTGATCCTGATTTATGCATTTGATCCTGATTTACCTATTTGATCCTGATTTACGCATTTGATCCTGATTTACCTACTTGATTTGCCTATTTAATCCTGATTTACGCATTTGATCCTGATTCAAGTATTTGATCCTGATTTACGTATTTGATCCTGATTTACGTATTTGATCCTGATTTAAGTATTTGATCCTGATTTATATATTGGATCTTTCTGGTCCTCCTAACGTCTTACTGTCATCAAAGAGTAGCATCTGGTCATCGATGTTCGTTTACAAGTGATACAGTGATATGGTGGAAACTGACTGTTCCAGTGTGGGTCATGAGCTTTTGGTTGGGTGTGATGATAAGCCAGTCTGTCATAAACTTTCAGTTACGTGTGATAATGAGCCAGTCGTTTGCGATCCAACTCCCCAATCTGATTTCTCTAAGATAGAGCAAAAATTGACATTTTAAACGCAAGCTGCTGCAAAATGGACAGAAGTGATTAAAACGTATATTGTATGTCTTTTAAATTGTCAGATGTTGCTAATTTGTTTGCTTCTTTTTAATTTGAACCGGGGCGGTTCAATGTAAGGAGGGGGGTGTAGTACGCTAGGGTGTATTCTGGGTTAAGTAGATTCTAAATAGATGCAAGTGTCACTTTCACTTTAGCTTCTGGGGTATTTTATCATTTTATCATTTTCTGGGAATATCTTGTGGGTTCCGTTTTGGTATATGTCAGTTTGGGTATCCATAGATTAGGGGAGTGATTTAATCAGTGTAGTTTTATTTCAAGTTCAGTTGAGTAAACCTAAGTTGAGTATATTTTAATGTATTTATGTTTCTAGTTTAGCTATACAAAATAAAATATAGTAGTAGCCAAGCTCTCACTTCCGTTCAGACGTAGGATTGAGATTCAACCAGGGGTACTATATTACCAACAAGATTACAGTACATAATATTGGTCAAAAGTTGACATCGGAAATCTAAGACAGTTTTAGTCAAGCCGAAGCTGAATTCAGAGGTGAAGTTAAAGTCGAACCTGTGAATATCCTGAATTTAATTTCAAAGTTGAATCTGAGGATGAAGTTGAATCTGAGACAGTTTTGGTTATACTGAAGCTATATTCCCAATTTATTAAATTCACCACAAATTCATTCAAATATTTTTATCTGGTTTTCAGTTTAATTAATATTTTGTCGAGTTTAATCCATTAAAATTAAATGAAAAAAACGAGTTTTTTTAACTGAAAGTAAGGAGCGACATTAAAACTTAAAACGAACAGAAATTACTTCGTATATGAAAGAGGCTGCTTCCTCATCAACGCCCCGCTCTTTACACTAAAGTTTGACTCTTTCTCTCAATTCTTCTTTTTAAAACAGTAAAAAACTTTAGCGTAAAGAGCGGGGCGTTGATGAGGAAGCAGCCTCTTTCATATACGAAGTAATTTCTGTTCGTTTTAAGTTTTAATGTCGCTCCTTACTTTCAGTTAAAAAAACTCGTTTTTTTTTATTTAATTTCTGAACGTTTTTGAATCAATGCATGTTTTGATTTTGGCTCTCCCCAGAGGAATAATCAAAACGAAATTTGCATATTTTTTTGGGGGGCTAAATGGCTTTCTCATAATTTTGATCGAATGATTTTGAGAAAAAAAGAGCGGGGGCGAAGCCTAGTTGCCCTCCAATTTTTTGGTTAATTAAAAAGGCAACTAGAACTTTTAATTTTTTACGAATCTTTTTATTGGTAAAAGATTTACGTAACTTATAAATTAACTTACGTAAAGAACTTTTGTATTCTCATGTTTTTATTACATATATGAGAGGATTCGCCCCATCGTCAGTACCTCGCTCTTTACACTAAAGCTTAAATTTTATCCCAATTCATTAAGAATGACCCCTGAATCACAAAAGCCGCAGAATAAATAGTTGAAATTACTAAAAATACTTTAGCGTAAAGAGCTAGGTATCATAAGGAGGTGAGCCCCTTATATGGGTAATAATTTCTGTTTGTTTTAAGTTTTATTGCTGTTCCTTACTTCCAGCTGAAAAAGCTTTTTCACATTTATTTTTTAATTTTTTTTTAAATAATGCTAGTAAATCCTGCTCTCCCTTCATGGAAGTTTTCTTCTCCCATGACAAATTCTCGATGGAAAGTTCCCCCAGCATATCCCACTCTTCTCAACCCCTCCCCCCAACCAAAAAAATCCTCCTGAAAACGCCTGTATACTTCCCAATAACCATTACTATATGTAAGCACAGGTCAAAGTTTGTAACTTGTTCCCCCTCCCACGGGGACTGTGGGGGAGTAAGTCGTCCCCAAAGACATAGTTATAAGGTTTTTCGACTACGCTGAATAAAATGGCTATCTCAGAATTTTGATCCGTTGACTTTGGGAAAATAATTAGCGTGGGAGGGGGCCTAGGCACCCTCCAATTTTTTTGGTCACTTAAAAAGGGCACTAGAACTTTTCATTTCCGTTAGAATGAGCCCTCTTGCAACATTCTAGGACAACTGGGTCGATACGATCACCCCTGGGAAAAAAAAAACAAAAAAACAAAAAAACAAATAAACACGCATCCGTGATCTGCCTTCTGGCAAAAAATGCAAAATTCCACATTTTTGTAGATAGGAGCTCGAAACTTCTACAATAGGGTTCTCTGATACGCTGAATCTGGTGGTGTGATTTTCGTTAAGATTCTATGACTTTTAGGGGGTGTTTCCCCCTATTTTCTAAAATAACGCAAATTTTCTCAGGCTCGTAACTTTTGATGGGTAAGACTAAACTTGATGAAACTTATATATTTAAAACCAGCATTAAAATGCGATTCTTTTGATATAGCTATTGGTATCAAAATTCTATTTTTTAGAGTTTTGGTTACTATTGAGCCGGGTCGCTCCTTACTACAGTTCGTTACCACGAACTGTTTGATTATTATGTCTCTATATGACAGTTTTAAATTAGGCAAAAGAAAAATCTTTTGGGTATGAGTATGCTAATTTTCATTTGAGTATATTTTTGTAAGATATTTACTTTTGAAAGTATAATTTCACCAGCTTTAGCCGGATTTATTGCCATCTTTTTGTCTATTTAATTTTTTTATACTTAAAATGTTGACCTAGCCTAACCTAAGTTATCTTAATGTAAATAAAAATTCCAAATATATTTTAACATATAAGGAAATTCAAGATATTATCGCGAAAAGTCAGTAAAATTAAATGAAAAAAACTCATTTAAGTGAGTTGTACTTGATATAAATTAGAAAGAATTATGTTATTATAGCTAATATTCTCTGTGAAACATTCAAATTTATGACATGTCATAAATTTGACATTTGACATCTATTTCTTATACTGATATGACAAGACACTTATTTGATCTAGTCCCTTGGATCCAGATCTTTCTATCCATCAGCTTAAAATTATGGTATTACTTTGAACTTCTCTTAGAGAATTATCTAAACTTGGTTAATATCTAAAACATTTTTATATTTTCTTCTATATTTTCTCAGCTTGCTTAGTAATAAAAGAAAAATATTTTTTCTCTGATGTCTAGGGGTTATAAAATTAAAGGATCTTCTACGAAATTGGAGGAGGTCACTTTGTCTTGAATGGGCGGTGAAGTTCAGAAAATTAATTCTAAATGGCGGAATGAAACGCTCATAAACTATTATTTTAAACATACTTCTGAAAATTTGGATACTTTAAGCTAAGACCACAGGTAACAGCTTTAATGGGCCATAAAACAAAAGTTTTTTCAACTGAAAGTAAGGAGTAACATTAAAACTTAAGACGAAGAGAAATTATTAGGGATATGAAGTTGTTTGCTCTTTCTCAACACCTTGTTCTTCACGATAGAGTTTTGTAGAACTTTTTTAAAAAAGCTTATTATTGTTCTAGTTAAAATAGTATAGTGTTTTAGGCCTCATTCTAACTGAATTGGGAAAGGATTCAAACCTTGGCTTAAAGAATGAGATGTTGAGAAGGAGCAACCCCCTTGTGTAAGTAATAATTTCTCTTTGTTTTAAGTTTTAATGCTGTTCGTTACTTTCAGTTGAAAAAACTTGTTTTTTTATTTTATTTCTGGTGTTTTTTAAAAAATGCTAGTAACTTTGGCCACACCTCCAAGGAAAAATCCCTCTTCCCGACGGACTTATTCTCTAGACAATTCAATATTGGTGAACATTTACCGCGAACAATTACTTTTAATGTTTCCAGGCTTTTAAATTGAGTCGGTAAAGAGAAAACAAGATATAAAACGAATTTCGGATTGGAATTCTGGAAAATTCCCCCAGTGTAAAATTTTCTCTCAAAAATTCACCCCCTGAAAATTTCCCTCCCCATGAAAAATTATCCTCGTAGAACATCCCACCAGAAAAAAATTCCTCACCCCCCAACCGAGTTATTTTGCATATTTCCCAATAACGAATATTATACGTAAATAATTGTAAAATTATTTAACTTCAAGACCTTCCCTCTGGGGCTGTAGGGGGGGGGGGGGGTATGATATATCTAGAGGATTAATTATTCAGATTTTCAACTATGCTTAACAAAATAGCAATCTAAAAATTTTGATTAGACAATTTTGAGAAAAAGGGGCTTGGAAGGGAGCCTAGTTGTTCTCCAATCTCTTTTGTCACTTAGAAATGGCACTAGAACTTTTAATTTCCGTTTGAATGAGCCGTCTCCTAATATTTTAGGACCGCTGAGTCGATACAATCAACTTAAAAAAAAAAAAAAAAAAAAAGCATCTCTTCTGGTGAAAAAATACAAAATTCCATATTTTGTCGATAGGAGCTTGAAACCTCTAGAATAAGGTTCTCTGATACTAAATCTGATTGTTTGAATTTCATTAAGATTCTATTACTTTTAGGGGGTATTTCCTCTTTTTTTCAAAAATCAGGCAAATGCTTCTCAGGCTCGTAAACTTTGATTTGTAAGTCTAAACATAATGAAACCTATATATTTGAAATCAGAAAAATAAGCCAATTTTTTTAATATATCTATTGGTATGAAAATTTCGTTTTTAGAGTTTTGGTGCCTATTAAGCAGGGTCGTTCCGTACTTACAGTTCGTAACGAGCTGTTTAATATAGAAAAGGTTTCAGAGTATTTCAGTTTTTTCAACAGGTGGTAAGTACCAAAGGGCTATTTTATGAAATTTTCTAGAAAAAGACTGCATTCAATCGATTTTAACGATAAGCTATTCCTTTTCAAACAGTTCGTCGTAACGAACTGTAGTAAGGAGCGTTCCGGCTCAATAGTAACCGAAACTCTAAAAACAAATTTTTGATATCAATATATACATAAAAAATTGAATTTTTATGCTGATTTTAAATATACAAGTTAAATCAAGTATACTCTTTTCTATCAAAAGCTACAACCCTGAGAAAATTTGCCTTATTTTAGATAAAAGAAGGAAAAATCCCCTAAAAGTGACAGAATCCTAATGAAAATCATACAATCAGATTAAGCGTATCAGAAAATTCTACTGTAGAGGTTCCAAGCTCCAATCTGCAAAAAGTTGTTTATTTTTTGCCACAATAAACATCATGTTTATTTGTTTTTGATGTTTGTTTTTTTCCAGGAGTTATCGTATCGACCCAGTAGTCAAAAATGTCGCGAGAGGGATCATTCTAACGGAAATTAAAACTTCTAGTGCCCTTTTTAAGTAAACAAAAATAGGAGGACAATTAGGCCCCCTCCCACGTTCATTTTTTCCCAAATTCATGGGATCTAAATTTTTGAGATAACCATTTTGTTGAACATAGTCGAAAAATCTAATAATTATTTCTTTGAGGAGCACTTAATCCCCCAGAGTCCCTGGGGGAAGGGGTTGCAAGTTATGACCTTTGCCCGTTGTTTACATATGGTATTGGTTACTGGGATACTGGGGGGGGAGGGAGGGTTCAGCGGGTGGGGGGTTACTTAAGAGGATCTTTCTATGGACGAATTTATCATGGGGTAAGAGAATTTCCTTGTAGGGGGCGCTGGATTATCCATCATAATTTAAAAAAATTAGAAATTAAATAAAAAAACAAGTTTTTTCAACTGAAAGACAGGAGTAATATTAAAACTGAAAATGAAGAAACATTATACGTATATGAGAGGGTTCATTTCCTCCTCAATATCACTCTCTTTGTTCTAAAGCATTTTTAGTATTTTCAAAACAACTATATTATTTATAACAGGTCTCACTGTTGTAAATAAATCTATTATCTTCTCAAAATACGTAGGAATCAGGAATGAGACAATAGGAAACTTTCAATAGATATCAATTCTATAGGTCTCCAGTGCTGTTCCTGTACAAAATTGATGGAATTCTAAATTTATGTTGGTTTAACAACGTAGATTGCTTCAGAAACCGTTGGTTGGCTACACCAACAATAAGGTTGGTGACTTTGAGGTTTTGTATCCTCTTCATCAACTAAATGCTATAGTTAATTACCCTTCAAATTTTTAAAATTTTATACCCCAAAAATTAATTCTTAAAAAGTATACCAATACGTTCCTTAAAGATGTTCTGAAAAATAAGCTACTTCTACTTAGAACAAAATTTGTTCTGTATTGTCTGACATTCAATAATTTTTTTTTCTTTGAAACGCATAATGTATGCAAGCTTATACTATAGTAATTGCCCTTAAGTCATTTGACTTCGACAAGCTTATACTGTTATATAAGGATACAATCGGCTGTTCCCAGCTATTCTTATTGTAGAAGGAGTTTGGTTTTACGTCAATTACCATGTAATTGCTAAATAAATATTTTATAACTAATCTCTGAGCTGTGTTATTAGTCGTATTATTATTTATGATTTTGCATGACCACTAGTATGATGATAAGTTATCTTTCTCAGATTCATCAGCAATGGAAAAGAGGTTGTGCAAGCTAATGGCACAAGTGACTACATCCCCTCTGAAGAAGAACATGATTTACAGTTTTTGCTCAAAGTTGGAATAGTTTTCCACAGTTTTCCTCATGTTGGAATAGTTTTCCACAGTTTTCCTCATGTTGGAATAGAAATCTCTTGCTCTGAAATTCATACTCTATGTCCCTTTATCCGAAAGCAAAATCATTCGGGTAAAAATCGGAGAAGCATTCTACGCCTGTAAAAGTTATCAATCGCAAATCAAATTAGCCCCAAACCCTTGTCGCACCAATTTTTAGCTAATCAGTCAAACAGTTCGGGGTAACGAAATGTAAATAAGGAGCGACCCAGCTCAATAGTAACCAATACTCTAAAAAATGGAATTTTGATACCAATACATACCACAAAGGAATGGGATTTTTATGCTGCTTTTTCCTGATTTTGAAAAAAGGGAGAAACATCTCCTACAAGTCATAGAATTCTAATGAATATCACACCATCCAATTTAGCGTATCAGAGAACCCTATTGTAGAGGTTTCAAGCTACTATCTGCAAAAATGTGAAATTTTATTTTTTGCCAGAAGAAAGATAACGGATTCGTGTATCTTTTTTTCCCAAGGGGTGATCGTATCAACCCAGTGGTCTTAGAATATCGTAAGAGGGAAAATTCGAACGGAAATTAAAAGTTCTGGTGGCCTCTTTAAGCGACCAAGAAAATTAGAGGACAACTAGAACCCCTCCCACGCTCATTTTTTTCCGAAGTCACCCGATCAAAACTTTGAGATAGCTATTTGGTTAACAATTGTCGAAAATTTTAATAACTATGTCTTTGGGGATGACTAAATCCCCCAGAGTCCTGGGGGAAGGGCTGCAAGCTATAAACCTTGCCCATAAGAATTTGAATATAAAAATAATTCACAATGCGATGGCAAATAACCCCCCTTTCTCCCCACAAATCTTCTTTTTACCAAATTCGTCCAATCGAATTATTTATATAGCCATTTTGTTCAAAATTGACCAAAAATCATATAACAAAAACTCCAGGGATAATACAGCCCCTCCAAGTACCCGGGGAAAGTGCTGTAAGTTATGCGCCCAGAGTGTATAAGGTTCTTCTGGTAGGTGTGGTAGTATAAACTTCAGAGAGGGCTTTTTCGATTGTAGATCGGAATTTCTAGTGCCCTTCTTAAGAGTCGAAAGTAAAAGGCCCTTTTTCCCCAAATGTTTCCGATAAAAATTTTGAGAGAGTCATTTGGTTCAAAATAGTTTAAAGAAAAAAAAAATTCGAGTTTGACACAGCCCCCCAGAACCAGTGGGCAAATGTGGTAAGTTAAGAACCGGGACAATTTAAGGTTGTTATGTAATGAGTGGTTGTATAAACTTCAAACGTGGCTCATTTGATTGGAAATCGAAAGTTTTAGTTACCTTTTGAAGAGTCAAAAGTAAACTGAGGTCATCTCCCCCCCCCTCACACAAACCTTCTCTTTCCCAAACATATTTCATCAAAATTTTGAGATAACAATTTTTTTTTAATAGTCCAACAATCAGATAACAAAAACTTTGGGTTCAGCAAAATCCCTCCCAGAGCCTGGGGATGCATTGTAAATTATGCTCGGAAGCATATAAGGCTCTTAGGGAAGAGGTAAGCACCGGATGAGACTCAAATGACTAGAAATTTAAAGTTCTGGTTCCTTTATAGAGAGTCAAATGTAATCTGATGTTAACCAGCCTCCCCCCTCCGCCATACGTCTTTTCCCCAAATGCGTGCGATCAAAATTTAGATATTTTCATTTTGTCCAAAACAGACCATATATCATATAAAAAAAAACTCCAGGGTTTACACAGCTCCCCAGAACCCAAGGACATACAAGGGTCTTATGTAAGAAATGATCATATAACTTCATAGGAGGCTCATTCTATTGGAAATTGAAAGTTCTAGTTTCCTTTATAAGAGTCAAAAGGGACTAGAGGGCAACTAGCCCCCCCCCCCTTCTCTACCTCAAACCAGTCCGATCGAATTTTTAAGATGGCCATTTTGTTAAAATTAGTAAAAAAATCACTTAACAAAAGCTCTAGGGTGAACACAAACCCCCAGACTCCTAGAACAAGCGTTATATGTTATGTCCAGAGGCATATAAGGTTCTTATGCGAGGGTTTTGAAAATAGTTTAGAGGTCAGGTAAGCCAAACCCCCACTCAAAAAAACTTATGAGCGATATTTTTGGCACAATACTGAAAATGAATTATTCTAAAAATATTATCTTTCTATTTTTATAACATTGAAAATAAACATAAAAAAATCCAGTAAAATTAAATTTTGAACTGACGAACTTTCAGCCATTATCATTATACATCATATATTCATTTCAATTTATTAGTTTTTTGCAAGTGCCAACAATGCAGTAGGTTTTAGAATTTAACGGGGAGAGAAGGAGGCAAAGCCTAAACTCTTGTTTGTAGAGATTATAGCTCTTTTCAAGCTTGATTTGCAAATTCAATATAAGTTTCACTTATTTTAAGATTTATTTAATCATTTATACTAGCGCCTATAGTATGTTTTTTTTCTATGATTGTTTATTTAAGTTTGGTTCGTTTTGGGTTTCATTTATTCTTTAATAGTAATTTCTGGTCTTCTTGAGTTTGAGTTATCGTAGGTGTCAATTTTTTTCTAATATTAACTTTAATGTGGCCTTAACTTTTCTTTTGAAAATCTCTTGTTCGGAAAGTTTTTTTTCTTTTTATTAATAGCAGTTGAGAAGGATACTTTTTGTCTACGTTTCTATTAAAATTCTGAAGATCAGCGGAGGGAGGTATTTTGAGGTCCCAAACCTTTCTTTAGTCCTCTCATATTACAGCTTGAAAACTCCTTAAATAATTTCAGTTTAGACGAAATACAGTCGGGCCAATATCTGTATTGGTGCTGCGATCGAGAGGGTGACATTGGAGAGGCCTCTGGGCCATTTTGGTTACACCATTATGCTAACTACACGTTTTAGCTTAACTCCAATTCACGCAAGGCGTAACTGATCTACTTTCACCCTCAAAATCTGGTGGGTGAAATTGTGAGAGCTTTTTGTAGTGACCAGGGTCTTACTTGACGCCCCCAGGAATATTAATTGAAAACCCCTAATATAATGCGTATCAAACGCGGTGCCAAATACCTTCCTTTTACTAAACATGTTATGAAGGGCTGAGATGAAAGATGAAAAAAAGGATAATAATCCTCAATAGATGTTGAGGCACAAGGGGCGTCGAATCGACATTTTAGGTGCTGGGTCTTTTTTACAGGGACAAGTAGCAAGCTTGCAGCCCAACCTTGCTGCGGTGGGATGTTTCACACCGCAGTTTCTTAAAAAGGATGACTTTAAAATCGTGTTTAAAAAATTTTGGCAGTGGCGATTTCAGTGATGTACATTACAATTAAATTTGAGTTCCTTTTTGAAGAGTTTCCGGCTCTTTTTCGAAATGCTCGAAACCTGATCATAGATTACTTTCATAATTATAGGTCACTGTTCAATTTAAGATGGATAAAAATTATTATATCCAAGTCAGTGTTAATTAAGACAAATTTTCTTACAAGACAATTTCGTTGGAAATACCTTTTAAAAAATTCGTTTACCATAGGCTTTAGCTTGACTATTACTTTTTTGCATATACTGCTGAAAATGTGAATCCAGCTATTGCGAGTGGCTGTGAAATTAGATTCTGTACTCGAAGTAACATCAACTGTTTCATGATTTAACTTATTCTTCCTTTAATTTTGACCACTAATCTTGTTTTTTTCACAATATATTTTTTTTTTATTATATAGTACAATTGCACGAAGAAGCGACCAGTTCCTGTGTTAGAGCAAACACTAAAAGTTTATGTCTGCCCAAGTAAGCCCTCTTATGGTTATCTTATGGCTTTCTACAGCTGGGAGTCTTCAACTGTCTGCTGTGATTTCCTACCTAATTTTTTAAATGTATAAAATAACTCTTTTTTTTTTTTATCGTTTTTCAAAGTATCAATAAAATTATAAAAAGATATCCGAGCTCTCTGCTCGCCGTATTTTCGGTATTCAAGATTTTTACTTTATTTGCGACCATGGTTTAAGAATAGGAAAGTTGTCATAGATTTTAATACTCCAGATTAATTTCTGTAAAACCTGACCTATGGTTTGATACGATCATCCCTGAGACACTTAAACAAGAAAAAGAATACTTGACATTCATACTACCGATGCTAAAATCTGATTTTCGTCGTTCTTCAAGCTGGAGGACTGCAAGCCTTCTGCTTGGAAAAGATAATGACACATTCACAGCTGTAAATATAATCAACATCAATATGAAAAATTCATATATTCACCAAAAGTTCATCAAATATCATTTTTATTTATTTATCTGTTTTTTTTATTTATTAATATATTTCATCATATGCCATATTTCATAAAATATTTCATCGAATATAGTTCAACAAAAGTCAATATATAATTCGTCAATCAATATATTCATCTATCATAAATCCATCATATATTCATATATTCATCACATATTCATCAAAAATTCATCGATAGGAAAAAGCAACATCAATATAAGCTTAATCATTATCATCGTTGTCGTTCTTGTTTTGTTTGAGTCGATCTTACTCCAAAAGAAATTTAATACAGACAGTTTTAACTAAAGGCAGTTTATTTGCAAATCATGTGTAAAAATAAAAATCATTCATTACTTACTTTGCTTGTCGGTTTTTATTAACCTAATTCTATTTAGCTCTATTAAAATTCGAAACAAAATTGTAGCGCTAATGAATATTTAGCCTAGAAAGGGATCTTTGCTAGGTAGGTCACATAGAATTATTTAGCTTCAATTGAAGAATAAATTACGTTGTTGTTCTTTGTTTGCTTACTTTTTACTTTTACTTAGTTTTTACTTACTTAACTAGTTTTTTTTACTTTTTACTTACTTTTTACTTAGTCTTAAAGTGAAGTTTCAGACGAATGTTTTCAATTGTATTGAATAATCAGAAAGCATATCCAGTGCACAGAGCAAAGTTTTGACACATCCAGAATTTCCTCGAAACTAAAATTCCGGCTTTTTCATAGTAACACCATCTCTCTACTAGTGCTCGAATATAAATCTTTGGTGTTAACAAAACAGCTATAAGGCAGAATCCAGAAGATTGGGAACAAATGTTGCAAGCATATGTATGGTATGCACTGGAACAACAATATAAATGAAGAGTCTCCTCGCGAAAAGAATTGATAGCAACTCATGATCCACAAAATCATCAGTAACTGATGGCAATTTTGGATTCATATGGTGTGGGTTGCCATTCTCATGATGTGTAGCTCTTGGTATCCCTGGTGCCGTGATACGTGTTTGAATGTAAATGAAGCTCAAAAGCGGCCAGGAGAAGCATGCTGTACTGTTTAAATTGTCCTTAAGAGGTGTTTGGTCTGTACGATTCGAGGCATCATCGTGAAAAGGAACTGTTGTCACCTTTTGTACCAGCTGGTGTGGGAAGTCTTAATTGTAATCATGCTACTGAGTATTTTGCTTTCCTTAGGATATAAGAAACCTATTTATATTCTTCTTTTTTTAAATCTTAATATAAGTTATAGACACAAACAAAAGAAAAAAGACCTTCGAATTAGGAAATACCTTTCTTTTATTTCATCATTCTTTTAAATAATATCTCAAACCTAAAAATATAATTTATAAGCTGAAAGTAAACGTTATTAAGTCTCGCATGATTAAAACAAGTAGCTTCTAATATTCTTGTCATGCTTCATGTTTTTGTTTTTGCTCTGAATTTTGGTAATTAAAAAAAAAACAACCAAATCTCATTATCTATAAAGAGATTGTAATTACATAACAGGTAATTCCCCAACAAATAAGTTTTGCCTCTAAAAGTTATAGCGCAGGTACTAATTGTGGAAAGTCCTTTAAGATAGTCCCATTTAGTCTCCTTTTTCCTTAGTTCATTCTGGACTAGACAAGATGAATAACATAACCGCTGAGTTTATTTCAAGTTACCCAGTTGATGACTGGGAGGAATTGGGTCTGTTTTCAAAGAGTGACTTGGGAATAATAAACGAGCATTGGATGACATTTCCACCACCAAGACCGGGCCAACATTTAGTTTTGGCATTAGTTTATTTCTTGATTACTTTGGTTGGGGTTGGAAGTAATCTTATCGTTATCTTGCTTATGACGAGGTAAGATTTAAATGCTTTAATTTTCATAAGCCTGTAGATGAAATGGGGGGAAATACTAGGAGAATATTAGAATTGAAAAACTGTCCTGAAAAATCTTGCTGGCTTATTGCGATCAAAATGTTCTACAAATATTTTGTTAAGAAAATATATTTAAGGTAAAAGTCGTTACGTTACTCTGAGTATACCTAAACATAAGTCGGAATATAGGGGGCCCCCTTTTCCCCAACCTGCTTTTAATGGCAAACCCGCAGGCATGGAAATTTTTATATAACCCTTCAATTTTATTATTATGACAGAAAGGTTCGCCCCAGCTAGATTTAAATTTTGTAAAATCATAATGTAACACAGAGATCAGATAGTAGAAATATGAAGATAAATATAAATAGAAAAATATAGCAATGCAAATATAAATCTCTTTCCAAATAGAATAATTGCTAATTCCTGGCCCTTCCTTTCATATGTGCCTGGATATAGCCCTTAGGTATTTGCGAAAGTTTGCCAATTTTACTTGCTCGTCTTTTTTCTTTTCTTATTACCCATCAACAGTTTCTTCCTAATAGAATTTCAAAAACAACAACAGAATAGCAAATTTCACTAACTTTTTCTGTTTTTTATTTTGCATCAACGGTTGGCTCCTAAAAGATTCTCAAAAACCAAAATGAAAAAGCAAATTTTGCTAACTTTTGCCTGAAATTTAGGGGTGTATCCAGGCATTAGCTGAAGAAAGAGACACAATTATGGTGAGACACAATTACAAAAATAATATTTTCATGTTAACGGCAATTCCAATAACAACTACAGAACGGTAATTTTCAATAGATATGATTTACACTCTTAGCAATAACTTTACTGTTAATTCTTTCTCTGACTATGTAGTAAGAGCTATCAAAGTTATCAGAACATATTTAGAGTTTATTTTTACTTTGACTCTATACAAAGAGCTCCTAAATTCTTACGAACCGTTTAAGACAAACAAAGATAACTTTAATAGAAAACATATGAACTCTCAGTGAAGGTACAATTAAGAATAAAAAAAAAAAAAAAACAATTATCCTACATGTGAGATGAGATACAAACCATTTTTTTCACTGGAGTTTGACAAGGGGTTTCTTGAAAACATTTTGACTGTAATTATGACTGAACATATGACTATAAGTATCTTGTGATTGCAGCCCTCTGATTGTGATGCGCTCTTTACACTATAGTTATAATTTTATCCCAATGCTTTAAGAATGACACCTGAATCACAAAGGCCGTTTAATTAGAATAAATAGCTCTTTTGAAATTATTCAAAATACTTTAGCGTAAAGAGCGTCGTATTGTGGAGGGGACGAACCCCCTAATATATGTGATAATTTCCGTCCTTTTTAAGTTTTAATGTTGTTCCTTACTTTAGGTGAAAGTAACTTTAAGTTACTAGAAAGTAACTGACAGTTACTTTAATGACGCTGGAAAATCCAGCGCCTTCTTCATAGAAATTCTCTTCCCCATGATTAATTTTTCTATGAAAAGATCCTATCACCTAAACCTCTTCCCTTGACCCCCTCACCATCAGAAGAAATCCCTCCTGAAAAAGTCAATATACTTCCCAATAACTAACGCTATATGTAAACAATAGACTAAGTTCATAGCTTGTAGCCCTTCCCTCGGGGACTGTGAGGGATTTAGTTGTCCTCAAAGACTTAGGTATTCGACTATTCTGAACAAAATAGTTGTCTAAAATTTTGATCTGGTGACTTTGGAAAAAAATGAGCTTGGGAGGGGGCCTAATTGTCCTCTAATTTTTTTGGTCGCTTAAAAAGGGCACTAGAAGTTTTAATTTCCGTTAAAATGAGCCCTCTGGCGACATTCTAGAACATTCAAAAAAATTCAAAATTCCACATTTTTGCAGATAGGTACTCGAAACCCCTACAATAGGACTTTCTGATATGCTGATTGTGAAGGTGTAATTTTCATTTAGATTCTATGACATTTACGGGGTGTTACCCCCTTTTTGAAAATAAGGCCAATTTTGGCAGACTCGTAACTTTTGATGGGTAGGAATAAACTTGATGAAACTTATATATTTCAAAGCAGCATAAAATTTTCATTGTTTTGATTTATATATTGGTAACAAAATTTAGTTTTTTAGATGTTAGGTTACAATTGAGCCTGGTCACTCTTTACTACAGTTCGCTACCACAAACTGTTTGATTAGTGACAGAACATTTATTTTCTTGTCAAAATTGTGGTAAATAGCACTTTCCGTGGTGCAGATTCTTTTTTCAATTTAGATAACACTAGAGTTTAATGTTTCTGTTTGAATCAGCCCTATTTTGATATTCTTCAACCCCTGGTTACAATCTTCCATGACAACAAGCAATAATTATGCATCGTTTTCAATCCTTCTCTAGAAAAATATGAAATTTCTTATTTTCGCAGATTGGAGCTGCAAATTTCTACACTATTCCTCTTACACTTGTTTAATTTCATCATGTCACTGTCAATTTTGTTCTTTTCCCTCTTCTATAACTACAAATATTCTTGCAAAAATAAACTTTAATGGGGAAACTGAAAATTACTGATATTTTTGGAATCTGCATGAAATTCATTTGCTTTTGTTGTATACATTGTTACAAAAAATTTCATTTTGTAGGAAAGTAGCTACTTCAGAAATCGTTTCCCGATTACCATAGCGTAAAATATTATGTCTGGATATTCCGCCAACAGATAACCCCAAACACTTTATTTTAATTACGTGTTTTCATCATCAAACAGTTCATGGTAACGAATTGTAAGTACAGAGTGACCCGGCTCAATAGTAACCGACACTCTTAAAACCAAAATTTTTATCCCAATAGATGCATCCAAAAAATCAGATTTTTAGGTTGATTTTGAATATAAAAGTTCCATCAAGTTTAGTCCTACCCATCAAAAGTTAGGAGCCTGAGAAAATTTGTCTTATATTTGAAAAAAGTGAAAAAAAACCCTTAAAAGTCAGAGACTCTTAATGAAAATCACACCATGAGATTCAGCGTATCAGAGAACCCTACTGCAGAGGTTTATAGCTCCTATCGACACAAAGGTAGAATTTTGTATTTTTTTTGCCAGAAGAACGATCACGGATGCGTGTTTATTTGTTTGGTTTTTGTTTCTTTCCAGGGGTGATTGTATCGACCCGTTGGTCCTAGAATTTTGCTAAATGGCTCATTCAAACAGAAATTAAAAGTTCTAGTGCCCTTTTTAAGTGAACAAAAAATTGGAAGGCAACTAGGCCCCCTCCCACGCTTATTTTTCCCAAAGTCACCGGATACAAATTTTGATATAAACATTTTGTTCAGCAGAGTCAAAAAATCTAATAGCTATGTCTTTGAGGATGACTTAATCATCTTCATTTTGAGGATGATTTAAAGTCTCCGGGGGATGGGCTGCAAGTTATGAACTTTGCCCATTGTTTACATATAGTATTTGTTATCGGTAAGTATATAGAAGTTTTCAGGGGAGATTTTTCTGGTGGGGGTGGAGGGTATAGGGGGAATGGGTTGCGTGTGAGGATATTTCCATGGAGGAATTTTTTATGGGGTAAGATAATTTCTATGAAGCTATTTCTATAATGCTAGATATTCCAGCATTATTTTAAAAACGATTAGAAATTAAATTTAAATATAAAACTTTTTTCAACTGAAAGTAAAGAGTAACCTTAAATCTTAAAACACACACAGTGAAATCCTAAAAATGTGAGGGGGTTCGTCCCCTCTTCAGTGCCTCCCTGTTAACGCTAAAGTACTCTTAGTAATTTCAAAAGAGCTATTTATTCTAATTAAACTGCGTTTGTGATTCAGGGGTCATTCTTAAAAAAAATGAAAATAAATTCCAGCTTTAGCGTAAAGAGCCAGGTGTTGACGAGGGGATGAATGGCCTCATATTACATATATGAGGAAGTTCACCGCCTTGTCAATATCTCGCTCTTTACGCTAAAGTTCGAAATTTGTAAGATAATGGCCGATAAAAGCAGTAACTTGTTTGTATTAATTTCTGGCTAATCTTAGCTTTTAATTTTACCTTTAGCAATTTTGTAACAATGATTTCTATGTGATGATTAAATAAAAAACAAGTTTTTTAACTGAAAGTCAGGAGCGACACTAAAACGTAAAACGAACAGAAATTATTCCGAATATGAAAGGGACTCTCCCCTCCTCAACGCCCAGCTCTTTACGCTAGTGTTTTTTATTCTTTTACAAAGTAGAATTTAGAGAAATAATCAAATTTAGCGTAAAGAGCGGGGTGTTGAGCAGGTGACAGTCCCCTTCATATACGGAATAATTTCTATTCGTTTTAAGTTTTAATGTCACTCCTTGCTTTTAGTAAAAAAAATTGTTTTTTTTTAAAATATTTAATTGCTTAACGTTTTTGAATTAATTCAGGTGTTTATTTTAGATCACAGTACATGAATAATTAAAACGGAATTTGTATATTAACTTTATTCTTTTGGCTAAATGGCTTTCTCAAAGTTTTGATCCTAAGATTTTGAGGAAAAATAGGGTGGGAGAGGGGGCTTAATTGCCCTCAATTTTTTTGGTTAATTAAAAAGGCCACTAAAACTATTAAACTCAATTTACGAACGTTTTATTAGTAATAAATATATGTAACTTTCAAATTAACTTACGTAATGAACTTCTATATTCCTATATTTTCTATTACGTTCGTCCCCTTGTCAATACCTAACTATTTTAAAAAAAATTTCGAATTTTATTCCAGTTCTTTAGGAATGATCCCAGAACCACAAAAAACGATTAATTAGAATAAATAAAATACTTTAGCGTAAGGAGCTAGGTACTGAGGAGGGGATGAACCACCTCATATACGTAATGATTTCTGTTTGTTTTAAATTCTAATGTTCCTCCTTATTTTCAGTTGAAAAAAATATTTTTTTATTTAATTTCTGAACATTTTTAAATTAATTTAATAAAATTAAATTTACGTTTAAAAAGATTTGATTTTGGCTCACCGTACATGAATAATTCAAACGTAATTTGCATATTAATTTTGCTTTTTTGGCTAAATGGCCTTCTCAAAGCTTTGGTCGAAGGGTTATGAGAAAAAAAGGCGCGAGGGAGACCTAGTTGCCCTCCAGTTCTGCTGTTTACTAAAAAGGCTACTAACTTTTAGTTTTATTCACGAACGTTTTTATTAGTAATAGATACAAGTTACACAAATTTACTTACGTAAAACATTTCTATATTTGCATATTTCTATTATGTTTATAAGCGGTTTGTCTCTTCTTCAATACCTCGCTCTTTACACTAAAGTTCGAATTTTGTTCAAATTCTATAAGAATGACGCCTGAACCTCGATGACCATTTAATTAGAATATATAGCTCATTTAAAATTACCAAAAATACTTTAGCGTGACGATTGAGGTATTGAGGAAGGGATGAATCCCTTCATATATGTAATTATTTCTGGTTTTTTTTCAACTTTTAATGTTGCTCCTTACTCTCAATTGAAAAAACTTTTTCATATTTATTTTTTCATTGTTCTTTAAAAAATACAAAAAATCCTGCACCCCCTTCATATAAATTTTCTTCCCCCCACAACAAATTCCTCCTTAGAAACTTTTCCCTGCATAACCTGCAAAAACTTGTTTTTATTTAATTTCTCATTGTTGTTTCAAATAATGCTGGAAAATCTGGCACCCCCTTCTAGGAAATTCTCTTACCCCATGATAGATTCCTCCATGGAAACATCCTCTCACGTAGCCTCACCACCAGAAAAAATACCCTCTGAAAAGGTCGTTATACTTCGTCAGTACCCAATACTATGTGTAAGCAATGGGCAAAGTTCTTAACTTGCAGCCCTTCCCCAGGGGACTTGGAGGGATTAAGTCGTCCTCAAATACATATTTATTTGGTTTTCGACTATATTTAACAAAATAGCTTTCTCAAAATTTTGATCCGGTGACTTTGGAAAAATATGAGTGTGGGAGGGGGCCTAGTTGCCGTCCAATTTTTTGGTTACTTATGAAGGGCCATAGAACTTTTAATTTTCGTTAGAATGAGCCCTCTTGCGACATTCTAGGGTCACTGGGTCGACACTATCATCCCTGGGAAAAAAAATTAAAAAAAAATAAATAAACACGTATCCGTGATCTTTCTTCTGGCTAAAAATGTAAAATTCCACATTTTTGTAGATAAGAGCTTGAAACCTCTACAGTCAGGTTATCTGATGCGCTGAATGTGATAGTTTATGAAGAATCTATGACTTTTAGGAGGTGTTCCCCCCTTTTTACCAAAATAAGTAAAATTTTCTAAGGCTCTTAACCTTTGATCGGTAAGACTAAACTTAATAAAAATTGTATATTTAAAATGATTTTTTTATGTATTTATTGGTATCAAAATTATGTTTTTAAGAATTCCAGTTAATATTGAGCTGGGTCGCTCCTAACTACAGCTCGTTACCACGAACTGTTTGATAAACCAAAGGAATTGTAAGTCTTCAGCTTGTGGTTGTTATTAAATATAAAAAAAAACAAGTTTTTTTTAAACTGAAAGTAAGGAGCAACATCAAAACTCAAAACGAACATGAATTATTATGTTTATCTTTTAAAGATCTTTTATTTCATTCATTTCAGTCATTTGAGAATGGATCAACTTGTGACTCCCATTTTCGTTAAAATTAAATAAAAAAAAAAAAAACAGTTTTTTTAAACTGAAAGTAAGAAGCGATATTAAAACTTAAAGCGAGCAGAAATTACCCCGTATATGAAAGGGGCTGTTCCCTCCTCAACGCCCCACTCCTTACGCTAAAGTTTGACTCTTTCTCTCAACTCTACTTTTTAAAACAGTAAAAAACAGTAATTTCTGTTCGTTTTAAGGTTTAATGTCGCTCCTTACTTTCAGTAAAAAAAAAATGTTTTTTTTTTATATTTAATTTCTGAACATTTTTAAGTTAATGCATGGTTTGACTTTGGCTCTCTGCATATCAATAATTAAAAGGAAATTTACAAATTAATTTATTTCTTTGGCTAAATGGCTTTCTGATTGTTTTGATCGGACGATTTTGAGAAAAAAAGGAGCGGGGGAGTATGCCTAGTTACCCTCCAATTTTTTGGTTACTTAAAAAGGCAACTGGAACTTTTAATTTTACGAACGGTTTTATTAGTAAAAATACACGTAACTTACTAACTAACTTACCTAACGAACTTCTAAATTCGTATGTTTTTATTACTTATATGAAGGGGTTCCCCCCTCGTCAATACCTCGCTCTTTACACTAAAGCTTAAATTTGGTCCCAATTCGGTAAGAATGACCCCTGAATCACAAAGGCCGTAGAATAAATAGTTGAAATTAATAACATTAC
This sequence comes from Artemia franciscana, assembly GCF_032884065.1. Lineage (NCBI taxonomy): Eukaryota > Metazoa > Arthropoda > Branchiopoda > Anostraca > Artemiidae > Artemia > Artemia franciscana. The sequence goes on along the minus strand of NC_088869.1, from coordinate 64,175,070 downwards.
TTTAGCGTAAAAAGTGAAGTATTAGAAGAAGGTGAACCCCATCATGTGCGTAATAATTTCTTTTCGTTAAATGCTGCTCCTTAGTTTCAGTTGAAGAAACTTTTCACATTTATTTTTTCATTGCTCTTCAAAAAAATACTTAGAAATCCTGCACCCCTGCATAGAAATTCTCTTCCCCCATGACAAATTACTCCATAGAAAGTTCCCTCTGCATAACCCCCTTCCCTCAATCCATCCCCCAACCAAAATAATCCCCCTGAAAGCGTCTGTACGCTTCCTAATAACCATTACTATGTGTAAACACTGGTCAAAGTTTGTGACTTGCAGCCCCTCCAACGGGGACTGAGGGGGAGTAACTCGTCACCAAAGACAAAAGTTTTACGGTTGAAAGTGGGGTGTTTTTTTTCGACTATGTTGAGTAAAATGGCTATCTCAGAATTTTGATCTGGTGACTTTGGGAAACAATGAGCGGGGGAGGGGGCCTAGGTGCCCTCCAATATTTTTGGTCACTTAAAAAGGGTACTCGAACTTTTAATTTGCGTTAGAATGAGCCCTCAAGCGGCATTCTAGGACCAATGGGTCAATAAAATCACCCCTGGAAAAAAGAAAAGAAAAAACAACAAATAAACACGCATCCGTGATCTGTCTTGTGGAAAAAAATTCCACATTTTTGTAGATAGGAGCTTGAAACTTCTACTGTAGGGTTCTCTGATACGCCGAATTTGATGGTGTGATTTTCCTTAAGATTCTATGACTTTTGAGGGGTGTTTCCCCTATTTTCTAATATATGTCAAATTTTCTTAGGCTCGTAACTTGTGAAGGGTAAGTTAAAACTTAATAAAACTTGTATATTTAAAATCAGCATTAAAATGCGATTCTTTTGATGTAACTATTGTTATAAAAATTTCGTTTGTTAGAGTTTCGGTGACTATTGAACCGGGTCGCTCCTTACTACAGTTCGCTACCACAAACTGTTTGACGAACTGTTTGATACTTTCGTCCTCTTTGGCCGTTTTGTTATTATGCCTTAAAAAATTAGTTCCGCAAATATCGCTATTTTAAGTTCCGTGGGAGAATCTTCCCTTAGAGAAATTTCTCGAGGAGGAAGAGAATTTTCAATGGAAGCTGAGTTGGATTTCTCGACGTTATTTAAATAACAATTAGTAATTATACAAAAAACAATTTTTTAACTCAAAGTGAGAAGCAAAATAATAACTTAAATAAATAGAAAATATTACGTATATAAGATGGGTTGCCTCTCCTCAGTAGCTTGCTCTTACACTAAAGTTTCTTTTTGAAATTTTAAAAAGGTTTCTATTCTAATTAAATAGCCTTTGTGATTCAGGAGTCATTCTGAAACAACCGAAACAAAAATAAAACTAAAGTTATGATAACATTATTATTAATTTAAGAAAAGTAAAATTAAGATGCACAAGTTTCGTTTTAATTATTGATGTACTTGAGCCAAATTCCAAACCTGCATTAATTCAAGAAACGTTCAGAAACTAAACAAAAACTAAGCTGTTTTTACCTAAAACTAAGCAGCGACATTATAAGTTAAAACGAACAGTAATTGTTCTGTATATGAAGGGGGCTGTCCCCTCCTCAAGGCCAGCTCTTCACGCTCAAGCTATTGTTTGTCTTATAAAATAGAGTTGTGAGAAGGAGTCGAACTTTAGCATAAGGAGTGGGGTGTTGAGTAGGGGACAACCCCTTTCATACACGGAATAATTTCTGTTTGTTTTAAGTTTTAATATCTCCTCCTCAGCGCCCCACCCTTTACACAAATTCTTTTATTGTTTTCTAGAATGCTGTTGCGAGATGGCGTCAAACTTTAGCGTAAAGAACAGGGTTTAAAGAGGGGACTGTCCGTTTCCTATACGGAATAATTTCTGTTCGTTTTAATTTTTAATGTCACTCCTTACTTTAAATTAAAAAACTTGTATTTTTTTATTTACTTTACTACTAGGTCGGATTGACAGACAAAGATAGAGTGAAAACAAGAATAGAAAAAATACAAAACGAAATTAAAATAAAAAAATTTTGAACTCTTTTTTGCCTAGCCTTTGGCTTTAAAAAAAGTGGTTCAGAGGACTTAAGCTGCATTCTAGACCAAGTCTATTTTCAAGGTTAAGACGGCTAAAATTTCACTTCATAGAATTCTTTAAGCCTTCAAGTTAGGGAGGAAAAAGGATGGCCTAGAAACTTTTTGTACTGCTAATCTATTCATAAAAGTTTTAGTTACTGAGCCTAATGATTTTCAGACTTTGTTAGGTAATTTTTCAACAGAGAGAAAGGGGTGGATATATAAACTACTAAAAACCATTCAGGAGCTTATTTTGGGCCAAGTGGTCATTTTTTTTTTGAATCTTCGTTTGCAATGATTGTGAAAATACATTTATTTAACCCAAGCTCCCATAAAGAAAAGTAAGCAATATAAGCAAGCATAGCCCACATGCAAGAATGAAGCATTAGCAAAGCAATCATAATCCCGACATCTTCCTTATTTCCACTTTAAATTAATTTCTTCACAATACACCAGTACTGCACCATATTACCAGTACTGACTGCACTAGCTGAGATTTCATTAAATTCACTTACATCCCGAGAAGGCGCTAAGCTTGCTTGTCTATTGTATATTCTAAGTACAAATGAAGATAGTTACACTAGTAAATATATTATCAAACTGATGGCTTCTTTTGTTTTTCTTAACAAGTACGAGAAGGCACTAGGCTCATCCCTCTGATATGTACACCTGGAATGCACATTGCATGCTTTTCACTTCACACAATTATTTACAGGTTCAATCTCTGTAGTGGGTTGATCACTCTTCCAGATCGTGCTTTTGCACCGACTTAGGGGAGAGGTGATACTCCAACTGTCTGAATTGATGCTTTAGAAGAGGTAAACTCTATCCCCACTCCACCTAGTGGTGCTGAAGAGCGTAGTGGTGATCTGCTGAACTGATTTCCGTGTGGCGACGATAATTTTTGAGCCAGAATTTCTATGTTTGGAGTAGAGAATGAGGTCAAAGATATGACAGTTGGAAAACCGAGGTCACTAGTCTCCGAATCAATGCCAAGGTGCTAGAAAGGTGAAATCTGTTCTGTATTATGATAGACCCGTCGTCTTTCTCAACTACATAGGATCGAGGGGCCTCAGACTGGGCAATTACTTTTGCTGGGCTCCAATTGCCACCCAGAGTCTTCTGCGTGTATACTGATTTCCCTAATTCTACTGATGGAAGAAGCCTAGACGTTTCATCATAATGACACTTCTGTTGTCTCTGGAGAGCTGTGTATTTCTTCAAAAACTTGCGATTGCTGACTGATTTGTTTCTTAAGTGGTCAGTGGTATGTGGCAGAAGTGTCCTCAATTGACGGCTCATCAGATGCTGTAATGGTGAGACTAATCCATCAACAGGTCTGTTCCTGTGTTCGATTAGTCACAAGTATGGGTCTTCACCGTTTTCTGATGCCTTCATCATGAGGCTCTTTGCTGTCTGGACAGTCTTTTTCACAAGGCCATTAGACTGGGGGCAGATTGGACTTTGTGTTCTGTGAGTGAATCCCCATCACCTGGTAAAATCTATTCAACCGAAGAGCACTGATGGACATAGTCAGAAATTAGTATAGATTAGATGCCATATCTGGCAAAATGAGATTTGAGTTTGGAGATGACGGCATTTGGCGTTGTGGAACTGAATTGTCTACTTAAAAAAATGTCTATGATAGTCCACTGTTACAAGATAGTCATTATTTTGGAGCTTGAATACGACGGATGCAACTTCTTGCCAAGGAAGATATGGTATTTTGTGACTCATCATAGGCTCTCTTTGGTTTGATGGCATGTTTCTACCACATGTTTGGCAACTACTAACATGCTGCTCAATGTCTGCGTTCAAGCCAGGCCAGTAAACCAGTATTATGGCTCTTTGCTCGGTCTTTTCTACTCTAATATCAGCAGTGTGGGGTTGTCTCAGGATATCTGTCAGTAATAACTTTATTATGATCAATTTCTTGCCTTTGAAGATTATCTCTTTGTTTGTTGACAGTTCATGCTGGATATTCGAGAACAGACGTGCCTCTGACAGGTATATAATATAATAATATATAATAATTTATTCCAAAAAAGCCCGTGGGCCATAGGAAAATTACATAACAAACAAGCAACAAATTAACTACATTAAATTAAAACTATTTAAAGAAAACGCTCCCGATGCACCGCTGCAATCCTGACAAACCTTGCTATCCTTTTAATACTCAGGAAATTTCTGCTTCTCGGCCAGCCCTCATAAATTGTTTTCACCAGAGTCCTGGGTTGGCTATCTTTAGAAGTTTATTCCTGGATTCGTAGGATCTTCTCATCACTTACAGGTAGATGTCTAGAGAGCTGATGAAGACATACGTCTTTTTCTGCCACTAGTTTCTCATCCATATCAGGAGGGTGAAGACGAGAAAGACCATCTGTGATTGGTATTTCTGAGCCTGGCCAGAATTGTAGATGAAGATCATATGGCTGGAGCTGTAGCATTAGTCTCTGTACCTTTGGAGGGGCCTTGTGGATAGGATTTCTGACTATTGTCTCAAGCAGGAGGTGATCAGTCATTAAGTTGACACGGTTTCTATAGAGGTAGTGGTGAAAGTGCTTGAATTAATAGACAATAGCTTACAACGCCTTTTCAAGTTGAGAATACTTATCCTTGGTTTTGCTAAGTGCAGGTGACATATGTGCTATTACCTCTCCATCACTACAGATGTTTGCTCTCAAGCCATGGCTGGAGGCGTTAACTTTCAGCTCAACATTGAAGTTCTTGTAGTATAAGAAGAAGATGCCTTACATAATTGACTGCTTGAGCTCTGCCAGTGTCTGGTCATATTCAGGAATCCAAAAGAATGGCTCACGGTTGAGCATGTCTCAAGCTTTTTTTTCTAGTGGACAGGTCAGGAACATATTTTTCGAGGCAGTTCTACATTCCAAGGAGGGTAAGCAGCTTTTCACGAGTCTGAGGTCTGGGCATTATTTCTATGGCTCACAGTTTTCTGGGTCTGATTTCATGCCATTGGCTCCAAATACGTGCCCAAAATAGCATACGCTGCTTGCACTGAAGCTGTATTTGTTCTTGTTGAATTTCACACTTTTTTCTAGTGCTCTTTTCATAACTAATTGTGTCTTTCATCATGCTTTTCTTGGTTCGCTCCATACACTAGAATATCATCAAATTTGATGGCTAGTCCCTCCAGTTCTTCAAATGCTTCTTCTATATGGCGCTGGGATTCATCTTGAACTATAAATAAGCCAAAGGGCTTTCTTTGGAATCGATTACCCACAAATATAGTGCTGAATTGTCGGCTGTAACGTCTTCTATGGCGGGTAGGGGATAGTAAGGTCATATTATACATCTGTTGAGGTCTATGCATAGCCTTATAGTTTCATTTTTCTTTTCAACCATTACCATTGAATTTACCCATTCTGCGGGCTCCATGACCTTTTCAATGATCCCGTCTCTTTCTATTCTGTTGATTTGATCCTAGAGTTTATCTCTTAGTGCCTCTGGTATCCTTCTGGCCAGATAGACAGTTGGTATGGACCCATCTCTTAGATGGATGTTGCATTCCCCTTCAAGTCGACCAATACCTTGAAAAAAATTGTACTTTTTATCCATGCTTGTTTGTTCTGCATTAACATTGAGTACCAGTTTGATGAGGTTCCAGTTTATGCTGGATCGATATCACACTATTGGTGTCGATGCTGAGTTGACTACATGGAATCTGTCAGCAAACATAGAATACTGTTTGTGGCTACAGGTAACATCACAAGTGCAAATGACAGGGATCCTAGCACTGCAGAAGCTGGTCAATCACTAATAAGTTGGTTGTAGATTCTGTTTTCAGTCAAGCTTGTCAAAAATGCTTTTAGATCTCTCGTCACTTTTCTCCCACCCAAATAAGCAGGTAGGCATACTGAGATTTCTCTGTCTCTTCCACCGGCGGTCTTATAAGCATCAACCGGACATGCTGTTTAAATCGATTTCTTTCATCTGCCTTGGAGGTTGGCATCCCAGTTGATGGATGGCTGCTAGACTTCCATACTGCTGTTATATTTCAATGCCAAGATCCCACTTCTGGCACCATCCAACGATTGTGATTTTATTTACTTACTGGTATATTTTATTTACTGAATTGTTCTGGCTGATTTACATATCAAGGAGTCATATATCTGGAAAACTAGTTTAAATAAACTGGTTTGTGGTAATTTCTTACTTTACTAGAATTTTGTAAGACTAGCTCTTCACTTAAAACTGAACTTACCGCATTAGTTATACGGAGGCTCATCACAGTTTCTGCAAGAAAAACTTAAAAAATAAGAAAAATTAATTTTTCGTTCACAAGTACCAATATCACATATTTTATCCTTTGACAAATTAGCAGAGCCTTTAAAAACTATAAAAAAGTGAAACAAGACATTTATGACATGAAAATGACAAAACAAGACGATGAGAAATCGTTTTCATTCTTTTTTGCTATGTAAATCAGTACAAACAATATAAACACTTCAACTGTCATCTATCTGATAGATGACTTGTCATCTATCTGATAGGGTCTTGTCATCTATCTGATAGATGATAAGAGATCATAGATAGATCTGGCACCATGCACCAAGAATAAAGATTTTTGAGTGAGGACTCCGTCAATTGAATTGGTCAAATACCGAGTACGAGTCTGCCACAGAACCTTCTTCAATTGAACATTTCTTTTCCATTGGAGACTTTAGTTGGGGATTTAGGTAAGGAGAAATTTTGTGCGGAATGCTTCTATTGTCCATTGCATATTTTCGTGTTCTATTATTCTATTTTTGTGTTCTATTTTGTGTTCTTTCTTGTCTTCTATTGTCCATTGTGTCATTTTGTAGCGACCTGAATTTAAAAGCTTAATTGAAATTAAAAACTAAAATTAAAAACACATTTTCTGCAGACGTCATGGTTAGCAATTTTTGGTTAGCATGGTTAACAATTCCATACTGCTGTTAGATTTCAATGCCAAATCCCACTTCTGGCACCACCCAACGATTGTGTTTAATTAACCCAAATTGTATTTATTAACTTGTATTTATTAAAATTTGTATTTATTATTGTATTTATTTAACCCAAATCCTATAAAGAAAAGTAAGCAATATAAACAAGCATAACACATATAAGCAAGCATAGCACACATGCAAGAATAAACACAAGCACTAGTAAAGCAATCATAATCACTACACGTTGACCTGAATTTAGGTTAACCTTCTAAAGTATGAGATCTTGAGAAGTCTTTTTCTTATCCCTTTTTAATACTCTCCCTTTCAAGTGAAGAGAATTTATTGAGCCTTTACGGTTTGGTGTTTTAATTTCAATTACTATTTGAGATTTTACCTTTTTTCAGCGTAGTACTCCCTCGGCCAACTAAGGAAACAATAAGAAGCATAAACTCGATTGAAAATTTAAATAGTGTTCAAATACTGAAAGTAAGGAGTGACACTAAAACTTAAAACGAACAGAAATTACTTTGTATATGAAAGGGGCTTTTCCTCCTCGACGACCCGCTCTTTACGCTAAAGTTTGACTCTTTCTCTTAACTCTAATTTTTAAAACAGTAAAAACTTTAGCGTAAAGAGCGAGGCGTTGAGGAAGAAAACCCTTTTAGTATACGAGGTAATTTCTGTTCGTTTTAAGTTTTAATGTCACTCCTTACTTTCAGTTAAAAAAACTAGTTTTTTTTATTTAATTTCTGGACGTTTTTGATTTAATGCATGTTTTGATTTTGGCTCTCCGCACATAGATAATTAAAACGAAATACGAATATTAATTTTTTTTTGGCTAAATGACTTTCTCATAGTTTTAATCAGAAGATTTTGAGAAAAAAAGAGCGTGGGAGGAGGCCTAGTTGCCCTCCAATTTTTTGATTACTTAAAAAAGCAGCTAGAACTTTTAATTTCTTACGAACGTTTTCATTAATAAAAATATACGTAGCTTACAAATTAACTTACGTAACGAACTTCTATATTCGTATGTTTTTATTGCGTATATGAGGGGGTTCACCCCCTGGTTTACCTCACTCTTTACACTAAAGCTTAAATTTTGTCCCAATTCCTTAAGAATGACCCCTGAGTCACAAAAACTGTAGAATAAATAGTTAAAATTCCTAAAAGTACTTTATCTTAAAGAGCAAGGTATTACGAGGAGGTAAACCCCTTATATGCGTAATAATTTCTGTTCGTGTGAAGTTTTAATGCTGCTCCCTACTTTCAGTTGAAAAACTTTTCATATTTTTTTTATTTTTTTAATAATACTAGAAAATCTCGCGTACGCCTCATTGAAATTCTCTTCCCCCATATGACAAATTCCTCTATGGAAAGACCCTCCTACGTACCCTCCTCCCTCAACTTCTCCCCCCCCCCAAACCAAAATATTCCCCTGAAAACGTCAGTATACTTCCCAATAACCATTACTATATGTAAATAGAGGTCAAAGTTTGTAACTTGCAGCCCCTCCCACGGGGACTATGTGGGAGTAAGTCGGCCTCAAAGACATAGTTATTTGGTTTTCAACTATGCTGAATAAAATGGCTATCTCAGAATTTTGATCAGGTGACTTTGGGGAAAAAATAAGCGTGGGAGAGAGCCTAGGTGCCATCCAATTTTTTGTAACTTAAAAAGGGCACTAAAACTTTTAATTTCAGTTAGAATGAGCCCTCTCGCGATATTCTTGAACCACGGAGTCGATACGATCACTCCTGGAAAAAAAGTTAGAATGAGCCCTCTCGCGATATTCTTGAACCACGGAGTCGATACGATCACTCCTGGAATTCCACATTTTTGTAGATAGGAGCTTGAAACTTTAACAATAGGGTTGTCTGATACGTTGAATTTGATGGTGTGATTTTTGTTAAGATTGTATGACTTTTAGGGGGTGTTAACTCCTATTTCCAAAACGAGGCAAATTTTCTCAGGCTGTTAACTTTTGATAGGTAAGACTAATCTTGATGAAACTCGTATATTTAAAATCAGTATTGAAATGCGATACTTTTGATGTAACTATTGGTATCAAAATTCTATTTTTTAGAGTTTCGTTTACTATTGAGCCGGGTCGCTCCTTACTACAGTTCGTTACCACAAATTTGATTATTCTTAACAACACGGTTCGTTGTACACTAAATAATTTCTATTCCATAGCCCTTCTATTGAGATGAATCTGAGGGTGTAAATAATATACGGTATTGTATGTTAAAGGGGGAAAGGAGTGCTCAGTGGGAAAGTAATTAATGAAGGTTGGTCGGCTAATCCTCTTTCATTTACGGAGTTGCTGCAAGTCACCCTTATGCAAAAGAAGACGGACATGAAATTACTAAACGTCTGTATGGATAGTAAGTTGAAGCTTTAAATTGCAAGCGGCCTTTTACTTTCGGACAATTTACCATTTCGAAAATTTCTTAAATTTTGATTGTCAGAGATATTTGTCTACAGTAAATAAAACTACTTCCATGAAGGATGTTGCTCGAACTACATTCTTGAAAACTAATGTATATGTGAATGATTATCTCAAGAACGTAGGAAGATAAAAAAAAAAAAGTATGTGCTACGATAATCTTGACCAAGAATTGAAAAGAAGCAATGGTTTTAAATAAACTTCCGACAATTATATAAAGAAAACACTTGAAAGCACTTAAACATCTTTTGTTACTTTGATTGTATATACATGCTAGTAATTGATCATTTGAGAATTTTGACATTCGAACACCAATCTCAGGAGCCAATTTGATTTGAGAGATCAGGGCCTGAAAAGTAAGCCTAAAACTTTAAATCAGTGTACCTTTTGATAAGGAGGCTACTACACAACAATTTACGTGGCAATTAATATCACACAAAAAGAGTTTTGAATTTAGAAGGCAATTAAATGAAAAAATTTTTTTAACTGAAAGTAAGGAGCAACATTAAAACTTAAAACGTACAGACATTACTACGTATATGAGGGGGGTCACAACCTCGTCAATTCTTCGTACTTTACCCAAAAGTTTGAATTTTGTCCCAATCCTTTAAGAGTAACTTTTGAATCGGGACTGCGGGGGTTAAATCATCCTCATAGACATGGTTATTCGATTTTTTGACGGTGCTGAAAAACAGGCTACCTTAAAATTTTGAGTGTGTAACTTTGGTGAAAAATGAGCGTGGGAGGAGGGTCAGATGACCTCTAATTTTTTGTCACTTAAATGGGGTACTAGAACTTTTTTTTCGATCAATGAGCCCTCTCCCGATCTCATAAAATCACTTGTTCGATATGATCACCCCTGAGAAAAAAATAAAATAAACATGCATCCGTGATCTTTCTTCTGAGAAAAAAACACCTTACAAAATTCCACATTTTGTACATAGGAGCTTGAAACCTCTATAGTAGGGTTCTCTGGTATGCTAAATCGGATGGTGTGATTTTTATCACTTGATGTTTGGGAGTGTTTACCCCCTTTTTCAAAAATTGTGTGAATTTCCTCAGGCTTGGACTTTTCATTGTTACCATTAAATTTGATGAATTTTACATATGTTGAATAACCATCAAAATTCAATTCTTTTCGTGTATTTATTGTCAACAAGACTGTTTATTAGAGTTTTGGTCACTATTGAGCCCAATCGTTTCATACTTACAGTTCTTCATCACGAACTATTTGATTATATACTGGGTAAACACAGCCCTAACCAAGCCGTTAAACCTACTTTCGATATTTCTCCCAAAAGAATCTTAGTAAGTACTCTGCTTCTGGAGGGGATTACACAAAATTTGGGAGGGAAGCAAAAGCAAAGTTTTTTTCTTATTTTCTTTTATAGAAAACAGCCAAAACAAAAAATTAGTTGAAATATTGTGTATATTTGAAAGAGGAAGGCATTAGACTCTTATACCCCTTTTAACATGGATGCACAAGCGCTCTTCGGAGATGCGTAAGCAAGACTGTGGTTCAGAAAGGGGAACAATTTTATGAAAGGGAGAAAAGGAGACATTCTCAAAGACACGAATAGTTGGTTATTTAAATGAGATCATAAGAAACTATTACGAAGATCGCCGATGATCGCCGAACGGTCAAAACAATCTTTCACTATGTTTAAAGGTTTAAAAACTCTCACTAAAAAAAAAAACAGATTTTGTTTATAAAAAGTGGAGTCAACTATCTCTACAGAAATAGATTTTCCTTGTCAGCCTAGATTGGTCACTCTGTTCGAAAATTACAAAGCAATAGTCAAACCTGTTTCAAATGTGTAGGGCTATTTTTCTCTCCAAAACACAGGGTAAAATTTGATTGGCTTTCAAAAATACCCTATAAAGATACAACTAAAGCATGCTTTTTAACACGGAAGCATAAAACAGTAATATTGCATTTCCTTTATGCTGCGGCTAACCTTGATAAAAGTTCAAGCGCTGGACAACTATAAATATAACAAAAAAATGAACTTATTTCATTGTTCTGCCCTCTGTTTATCAAGCAGACAATATACTGCTCAGCTGACAATAAATTGCTCTCTATCTTGATGTATATTTCGGTTTACACTTATTTCTAGTGCGTAAATTTACTTTACCGATTTGTCAAGACTGGGATCGTATCCATAATTTATCAGGGGGGGGGGGCGGGGAGAGGCTATAAAGGATTTTCCTTGGGGGATGGTGTACAAAACTTAAAAAACGCATCAAAAATCTGTTTATACTCTTTTTTGTCACGTTTTTATGAGTCAGATAAATATTTACAAGGGGGGTGAAGGTGTTTGATCCCCTAAACCCCTGGATACAGCCTTGGTCAAGACCTTTTATGTAGTCCCCTCTGCTTTTTTTTTCTCTGTTTGGGAATGATTTTATAGTCTTATGAAACGGTCTATTAAAAAATAACTTAAAAAAAGTAGTTTTTAAATGACAAAAAAATAGGGTTATATAAAACAAGAGACAAGCAGAAAAAAAAGGAATGCAATAGTTCGAACTTAAACTAACGGCAGTAACTGTCAATAAATAAGCAAGACCGAAAACAGGCAGAAATTAAAATAAGTAATTAAGTCAAACTTAAAACTAACAGAAAATAAAACAAGCAGGCGTAAGGCTATCGCCTTCTAAGCCTCTGAAATGCGAGAGCGCCAGTGAACTTTAATGAATTTTTTATTTTTTATTTCAAGCAGTGCTTTTTATTTATCATAACATCAACAATAGTAAAACTAAATTTATGGTATTTTTCAACATAATTTTATACTAAAAAACGAACTGTTATTATAATTCTGCTTTCTTTGTGTCAATCAGACAATATATCGTTCAACTGACAATATATTTAGGATATAGTATCTAGATATACTAGATATAGTATCTAGAACTAAACGGTTTAAAGAACAGTGTTTTCCTGTTTATTAGAAATTTGGGTACATAATAGCGAGATTTAACATGAACTAAATTTGTTTTTTCTTTCTTTCAAATGCAATGGGGATAAGAAAGAAAGAAGTATTTATGTTCGTTGAGAATTAAAAATATTTCAATGAACTGTGTTTTAGAATAGGCGCAGTAACGTTTTTTTTAATTTGTATTGTTTTCAGTATTATTAAAATAAGTTTCTCTGCTTATAGTGTAATTCCACAAAAATACATTTCAGCTGTTAAAAACACTGTTTGTAAATAACCTAATGCCCAGGCCGCATTGCAGTCACACTTATCGATAAAATTAAAATTCACATAGCCACAGTGCAAATTATGTACGCCGGTCATAATACTTCTCGAGATGAACATTGTCCAACATTCAAGCATAAAACTCTTGATTGACCAATGAAAGTCAAAATTTAAAGACAATTTTTGGAACTAAAGAAAATAGAAGCCTAGAGTAACAATTTTTCTATCTGTAACAGAAGTTTGACAATGGTTAATAAGATGGGGCAATAGTAAAGAATATTTGAAAACAAAATTAGCGTTGGTGCATACCGTTTTAACTAAATCTTTGCAACTTTAATTGTGTAACATAAAAATCAAGAAAATATACCATTCATAAAATTTCACTTTTTATCAAGAGATGTGACTTTGGTGTGGCTCGGGCATTAGTTTGTTTTCCATTAAATAGTCATTATTAATGGTTATTCAATATGTACCTTTTGCATAAAAAGAATGGTGAACTTGTCATAGCAAATTGAACACCTAACACTCTGACGATACCTAAGAGAGATTAGCAGGGTAGTTTCCCTGGTACTTTAAGAATTAAATAAAAAAAACAAGTTTTTTCAACTGAAAGTAAGGAGCGACATTAAAACTTAAAACGAACATGCATTGTATATTAAAGGGGCTGTTTTCTCCTAAATGTCCCACTCCTTATGCTAAAGTTTGACCCTTTGTCAGAACTCTACTTTTTAAAATAATAAAAAAAACTTTAGCGTAAAGAGCGCTCTCCACACATGAATAATTAAAACGAAATTTGCATATTAATTTTTTGTGGCTAATTGACTTTCTCATAGTTTTGATCGGACCATTTTAAGAAAAAAAAAGTGGGGTAGGAGGCCTATTTGCTCTCCAATTGGTCGGTTACTTAAAAAGGCAACTAGAACTTTCTATTTTTTTACAAACTTTTTTATTAGTGTTAAATATGCGTAACTTATGAATAAACTTACGTAAGTAAGTATGCACCAACGTAAGTAAGAGCTTCTATATTTGTATATTTTTATTACGTTTATGAGAGGGATCTTCCCCTCGTCAATACCTCCGTCTTAACACTAAAGCTTAAATTGTATCTCAATTCTTGAAGAATGACCCCTGAATCACGAAAGTCGTAGAATAAATATTTGAAATTACAAAAAATAATTTAGCGTAAAAAGCTAGGTATTTAGGAAGAGATGAACCTCCTCATACGCGTAATAATTTCTGTTCCTTTCACATTTTAATGCTGCTCCTTACATACAGTTGAAAAACTTTTTCATATTTATTTTTTCATTGTATGTTTTAGAGAATACTAGAAAATATTGCACCCCTTCATGGAATTTCTCTTCCCCCACGATAGATTCTCCATAGAAAGATGAGCCCATGTAAACCCCTCTCCCCAACCGGAAGAAATCCTCCGAAAACGTCTATACACTTCCCAATAACCATTTCTATATATAAGCAATGGTCAAAGTTTTTTACTTTTAGCCCCTCCCCCTGGGACTTTGGGGGAGTGTGTCATCCCAAAAGACATAGTTATTATGTTTTTAGACTATGCTGAGCAAAATTGTTATCACAAAATTTTGATCTGGTGACTTTGGGGGAGAAAATGAGCGTGGGAGGGGGCCTAGGTGCCCTTCAATTCCATCTTGGCTCAACAAGTTTATGATAGAGTATTTCATGTATATGATAACACTTTCGGTATTGCTGACGTTACAGGTTTGATGGAAATTTTCAGGGGGGCAGCTGAAATTAAGAAATATATACACAAAAAAGCCACCCTCAATACAAATACAGGTAAAACTTACCTAATCCACATTTATGATTAACTTATTAATTCCGATCCCTTATATTTTTTCTATTCAAAACCTCTATTTCACAGCTGATTTCTGATAATACCATGGCAGGTAAGTCATTGGCGCTCAAAAAAACTTTATTTAAGGGTTTAAATAACCTGGCAAAAGGTTTGCCAGGTTTAAGTAGCCATCTTTCTTGAACGTTTTTACTTATTTACTCTTTTCCGTTCCTTAGGAAGGACCAATTAAAATTTAGTGTTTTTTAGGTCCGTTTTGTTTTTATTTTGTCCTTAAGATTTTTACCTATATATCTTTTGCTCCTTAATTACTTTTGTGAAGTATGGCGGGAGGGAAAAATTAGCGTTATTATTCTTCCTTTTTTCATTGACTATAAATATCCTTGTTTTTTCTCCTTCACATTTTGCTTCATTTTCCCTTAAACAGACAGTGTGGTCTTAGGAATTATTTATGTTTGTCTCCTCTTAAACTTCATTTATTCCTAGTCTAAGTGAATTAGTCCCCTTAACATTTATTTTCAAACATATTCTTGCATCCAAAACTCTCAAAACAAAAAAAATCATTCATTTTGCTAACGTTTTCTTCAAGGGCGATTAATTCATCAGCATAATTTAAGCCAAGGAGAATTTCATCTTCTCATTTGACTCCATGCTCTCTAGCCTCTGCTGTACTCCTTAAGACAAAGTCTCTCTAAATGATCCAAAGAAATGGGGATAGAACGCAACCCTGTCTTAACTTTTGATTCAATTTGAAGCCACTTACTAACCTCATCCCCTACTTTATCTGCAGCAATGTTGTTCTAGTACATAGCACTAATTACTTTAATGTGTTTATCTGAAAATTTGGTAGACATATCCTCTCTCCCTACTAAAAACACACTGTTCTTCTTCTAGAACCTCATCTACAGCATCTTTAAGTCGAAGAAGTATCATTATACTAAGTAATTCGCTTCCTAGAAAAACAATGCTAATGGCCCTATGATTACTACACTAACTTTTATGACCTTTTTCTTACAATAGGGTTTAACTAGTTTTCCTAAATTCTATAAGTACTTCTCTTTTTCTGGAGTCGTATTCACAGGCCTATCCTCTGTAATTTATCTCTAGTCTCACAACTAGAGGGGTGTTCCCTCCTCTACGGCCCTGTTCTTTACGTTAAAGTTTGACTCTTTCTCTCAACTCTACTTTTTAAAACAGTAAAAAACTTTAGCATAGAGAGAGGGGCGTTGAGGAGGGAGCAGCTCCTTTCATATATGGAGTACTTTCGGTTCGTTTTAAGATTTAATGTCGCTCCTTACTTTCAGTTAAAAAAACTTGTTTTTTATTTAACTTCTTAATGTTTTAGAATTATTGGATGATTTATTTTGGCTCTCCGCACATGAATAATTAAAGCAAAATTTGTATATTAATAAATTTTTTTGACTAAATGGATATCTAATAATTCTGATCGGACAATTTCGAGAAAAAAAGGAGCGGGGAAGGAGGCCTAGTTACCCTCCAATTTTTTGGTTACTTAAAAAGGCAACTAGAACTTTTAATTTTTTACGAAAGTTTTTATTATTAAAAATATACGTAACTTGCGAATTAACCTACGTAACGAATTTCTATACTCGTATGTTTTTACAAGTATATAAGGGGATTCGCCCCCTCGGCCGTACTTCGCTTTTTACACCAAAGCTTAAATTTTGTCACAATTTCTTAAGAATGACCCCTGAAGTACAAAGGCCGTAGAATAAATAGTTGAAATTACTAAAAATACTTTAGCGTAAAGAGCGAGGTACTAGGAGGAGGTGAATTCCTCATTTGCACATTAATTTTTATTCATTTTAAGTTTTAATGCTGCTCCTTACTTTCAGTTGAAAAACTTTTTCATATTCATTTTTTCATTTTTTTTTAAATGCTAGAAAATTCTGCGCCCCCTTCATGTAAATTCTCTTCCCCCATGACAAATTCATCCTTCGAAATTTCCCTCCACGTAACCCTCTCCCCTCAAACCCTCCCCCTAACCAAAAAAATCCTCCTGAAAACGGTTGTACACTTCCCAATAACCATTAATGTACGTAAACACTGGTCAAAGTTTGTAACTCGCAGCCCCTCCCACAGGGACTGTGGGGGAGTAAGTCGTCCCCGAAGACATAGTTATTAGGTTTTTCGACTATGCTGAATAAAATACATATCTCAGAATTTTGATCCAGGGACTTTGGGAAAAAATGATCTTGGGAGGGGCCTAGGTGCCCTCCAATTTTTTGTTACTTAAAAAGGGTACTAGAACTTTTAATTTCCCTCAGAATGAGCCTTCTCGTGAAATTCTAGGACCAATGGGTTGATAAGATCACCCCTGGAAAAAAAACAAGAAACAAACAAACAAATAAACACGTATCCGTGATCTGTCTTGTGGCAAAAAAAAAAATACAAAATTCCACATTTTTGTAGATAGGAGCTTGAAACTTTTACTGTAGCGTATTCTGCTACGGTCAATCTGATTTTATGATCAATTTTAAGGGGTGTTTCTCCTTATTTTCTAAAAATGGGTAAGACTAAACTTGATGTTATATATTTAAAATCCGCATAAAAATACGATTCTTTTGACGTAACTATTGCTATCAAAATTCTGTTTTTTAGAGTTTTGGTTACTTTTGAGCTGGGTCGCTCCTTACTACAGTTTGTTACCAAGAACTGTTTGATGCTTCCAAGCTAAGTGAAGCTGTCTACCATATCTATCTTTTCGTTACCCAACGTCACCTTTTCATATTCATTAATTCCTAGCCTTAGCAAATTAGTTCTCTTAAAATTAATTTTTAAACCCATTCTAGCACCCAGAACTCGCAAAACCTCCAAAAGTTCCTTGATTTTGACTGCACTTTCATCTATAATGCTTAAACCATTAGCATAATGTATGTTCAGGAAAAAAAATGCTCCATCTGATCCCGTGTTCTATGCTTTGACTACGTTCTTTACTATTTACTACGAGGCGAGCTGCTAACCTTATTTCTTACCATAAGGAAGCCCGAGACAGTCAATCATTTTGATCAATAGCTTTCGTCTTTCGCTTGATGTGTGCTTCAATCAACTTTCAATTGACCCTTCAATTAACCCTTCAACTTTGACCAAAGCTAATTTTAAGTTTAATTTTAACTCCCGCCCAGATTTTAGTTTCAAATCAGAGTTGGAGAGTAAATTGTCTACCGTGTGTGAAATGCAGTCCAATAATGAAAGGACATTGTATTATCACAGGGAGGGCTGTGGCATGTCGTCTGCCGATGTTCCGGATTTCTTTTTCTGTTCGATCACCTTGTACTCACAGATGAAATTTATTCTTAAAACACGAAATTTCTCTTTTAGTTCGGAAACTGTATAATCTGGTTTCAATGTCTCTACCATCCGAAATATCCTTTCAAATGCCACACTTTTCTCATTTCAGTTATATATTTGATAACTCAGGATGATCCTAATATACCTCTATTAATAAAAAAATAAACTCGCTTTCCACATATTTGCTTACTTCTGATGTGTCTTCCTTTGTTGTTGGGGCGTGACTGAAACAATACTGGAACAAAACTAGTCTAAACGGTCAATCACCCTCGTCAACCGCTCGAGTTATTCAAACTTTACATCAATCACCATCAACGCTTGACTCAAGCGTCAAACAAGTTCCAAGACGGTCAAGCATACTTGAATCAATTGATTGACGGAAGCTTTTGATAAAAATGATTAACCGTCTCAGACCTCACTCTTCGGACCATCTGTCTTGGATTTTTTTTTACAATTAGTCATGGCTTGATGCAAGCAACTACTTGATTTTTAATTCAAAATCAACGGACATCATTGATTCAAAATGAAGTAGTTGTGTGCATCAAGCCATGGCTAATTGTAGAAAAGGCCGCAACATAGAGTCCGAGGGAGTGAGAGGCAAATCAGGCATAAGCCCTTTTTAGGATTAACCACAGCAGTAAGGAGCAACCCAACTCAATAATAACCAAAACTCTAAGAACTGAGTTATGATACCAATAAAAACTGAGTTATGATACCAATAGATACATCAAGTGAATGGGTTTTTAAGTTGATTTCAAATATATAAATTTTATCCGTTTTAGAATTGCACATCAAAAGTTACGAGCCTGAGAAAATTTGTCTTATTTTTGAAAAAAGGGGGGAAACACCCCTAAGAGCTGTAGAGTCTTAATGAGAATGACACCATGAGATTCCGAGTATCAGAGAACCCTACTGTAGAGGTTTCATGCTCCTATCTGCATGAAGATTGGAATGTTGTATTTATTTTGCCAAAAGAAAGATCAAGGATGCGGGTTTTTTTTCTTTTATTTTATTTACCAGAGTTGATCGCATTGACCTAGTGATTCTAGAATATCACCGAAGCGCTCATTTGAACAGAATTCATAATTTTTAGTGCTCTTTTTAAGTGACTAAAAAAATTGTAGGGCAACTAGGCCCCCTCCTACGATAATTTGCTTCCCAAAGTCATCGGATCAAAATTTTGAGATAGCCATTTTTTTCAGTATAATCGAAAAATATAATAGCTATGTCTTAGAGGATGACTTAATCCCCCAAATTCTCTGGGCGAAGGGCTGCAAGTTGTGAACTTTCCCGATTGTTTACATATAGTAGTGATTATTGGGAAGTATACAGACGTTTTTGGGGGGATTTTTTTCTAGTGTTTGGGGGGGGGGGGGTCGGGGGCTCTGGAAGGGAGTTAAGCGGGAGTATCTTTCCATGAGGAATTTTCATGGGGAAGAGAATTTTCCCGTGAAGGGGGGCACTTCCCAATATTATTTAAAAAACAATTAGAAATTAAATAAAAAAACAAATTTTTTCGACTGAAAGTAAGGAACAACATAAAAACTTAAAATGAACATATATTATTACGTATATAAGGGAGTTTACCCCCTCCTTAATGCCTTGCTTTTTACGCTAAAATTCTTTTAGTACTTTCATTAGAACTGTTTATTCTAATTAAACGGCCTTTGTGATTCATGGGTCATTCTTAAAGAATTGAAACAAAATTCAAACTTTAACATAAAGACCGAGGTGTTGACGAGGATACGTAATAACTCCTGTTCATATAAGGTTTTAATGTTGCTCCTTACTTTCAGTTGAAAAAACTTGTTTTTTTTTAATTTATTTTTACATTCCACTAATCACTTTAAAGGAATTGTCTGGTATACCATACAAGGATAAGACCTTCACTAAAGCTCTTCTATCAGCTGAATTGAACACCTGCTCATGGCACTTCTCAGTTATTAACATAAGAGTGATAATTCGGACGACACATCCTCTACCCTTTCTAAAACCACTGTGTTCTTCTCTTAAAATTTGTTTACAGCATCTCTAAGTTTAAAAAGTATCATACTATTAAATTGTAATGAAATTATTGTTTTTGCTAGATAAATTGACAGTGTTTTTATAGTACTTTCTCTTTCTCCTGCAATCTCTATCCCTGAAGAGTCATTAACGGTAAATGTATCATTTTAGTCTGTTTACATTCTCTGATCCCTTCTCATATGGCGTCAGAGGAGAGAACTAAGAGCCATAGGAGTGCTGACTCTGCTGTACATCATTAGTCACTATTAGACCAGAAAATTACTTTTACATCCTAGAAAATAATAGAGATATTTGTCAGATAAAAGTTCTTTAGATTCTTTGTCTCCAGTAAAAAAAGTACTTTGTTAAGTATCAAATGTCACACATCTCCAACTTGATATTAGCAAACCTCGTATAGAAGATTTCCCATCCCAATTTACTTTGGGAAAATTGTTAGATATGATTGCTTTTTGTCGTAAACTTAAATTTTTGAGCTCTCAGTGAGCTTTCTACTATATAGGTGATTTAAGAAAAGAAGATTGAGATTTTTTTGCTAAGGGTTTTAAAAGTACTCATTCATATTAGGGTTTTTTTTTTCTTTTGACTCAACTAATGCAGTGGCTAGCCCATTCCTTTCCCAACAAATGAAAATTAGGTTCTCCTTAAATCTAAGGCTAATGAAATACCATTTCAGAACGATAATACAATAAATTAGAACTATACTCCTTCTAATTATATAAGTCTAAGGTTGAGGATTCTGGTTTCTTGTGCACCGAAGCCAGTCCTCTGAAAAATTTAGAAATTCCTCGTGTAGACAATTTTCGGTATTCAGATTGTTATTTCTAATCCTTATATATTCAAGTTCAGATTATAAATAAGCTCAGAGTTGTTCAAATGATGATTTTTTTTTTACAGAAAGAAACATTTGTTGACACCTCCTAACATACTTGTCCTGAACTTATCCATAAGTGACATGTTTATGGCCATGAAATCTCCAATATTTATTGTAAATAGTCTGTGGTATGGACCAGTTCTTGGAGAAATTGGTAAGTAAGAAAAAAATAAATGGAAAACCTCAATTCTCATGAAAAGCAGGTAAATAACATTCAATGTTTTAAAGAAAACAACCGGGATTACTGACAAAAGCAGAGCGAAACTGGGCCAAAATTATTTAATCGAAACTAAACACCAAATTAATTCTTGGACAAATATAGCAATCCACACATGGCTTAGTCACAAGTAAAATAAAAAGTTAAATGACAAAAATAGAAAAGTACAAGCTAAAGGAACGATATATAAAATCAAGGAAAATGGATAGATTTTAAATAATTGGGAAATTAGCAAAAAAAAGGAAACAGATTAGCTTTTAATTACGACTGTCATATCCAAAAAAAGTGAGAGTCAATGTAATATTTAACCTCACTAAATTGCAAGCTATTCTGTCTTCTTAGTGGAAGGGAAAAGGTGCAAAATTTCAACTTGACTTCTGAATCGAATTTTGTCTTAGTTGATGCTACAAAATTAGAAAGGTACAATAAAATGGTTAATTTTACACGCCTAAATAATCCTTTTGGCATTTAGGTTTTCAAAAACTAATTGAATGGGAGTACTTGTGGCAATCCCTTTTAGCCCTAATGGAAACACATACCTCTCTCAAGGATCTAAGAGATTACCAATTTTGTTTACCACTTTCAGGGCCAAAATTAAGTTATTTCATAAACTTAATTTGTTGTTTCTACAACTAATACAATTAGTCTAGAAATATTTTGCTTTGAAATCTTAATCACTTTCGTAAAGCCTTCTGCTCTGTTAGTCCTGACAAAAAAATGGCTTTATGCCCCATAACACAATTTGGTCTATTCCATAAATAAGACTCAGAGGGATTCAAATCCCAAATCCTTGTCCAGAGGGTCTGACTAAAGATCTAAAAGAAAAAAGTTCTTTTAATTTACGATAATAAGCACGGCATTTGTGTAACGGGTATCATAGAACAAATCTGTGGTAGGTGGCTAAAGTCATACACGTATAGTTTGGTTTTGGAGTGGGGGTTACGGTTGATGGGAAAATTACGAGGGGAAGAAAAAAATGCCTTAGGGGAGCTCTTAGGAATTTGATGAAGTGAATAAAAACATTAAGAATCTAAGAATTTTGGAACCAAGGCAGGGCTTGAACCCCTTCTTGTGTACGTGCTGGGATATATCCCTCCTAATGTGCTCCCCAAGTGCTCATTTGATCCGACATAAAAATTTCTAGTTGCCTTTTTAATTGACCAAAAAAATTGGAGGGTATATAGCCCCACTCCCACGCTATTTTCTCCAAAAATCATCTGATTCAAATTTTCAAATCTCCTTTTTGTTCAGCATAGTCGAAAAATCTAATAACTGTTTCTCTGAGGATGAATTAACCCCCAGAGTCCCCGGGGGAAGGGCTGGAAGCTATGAACTTAACCCAATGTTTACATGTAGTACTGGTTATTGGTAGGTACACAAACATTTTCAGAGGGATTTTCTTGATAGGGGGGGTACGTGGTAGAATTTTTCTTATATTAATTTTTAGGGACGGGAATTTTTAGGGACGAGGGACGGGAATTTTCCATGGAGGAGGAGCCGAGTTTCCCTCATTATTTCAAAACGATCAGAAATTAAATTAAAAAAACAAGTTTTTTTAAATGAAAGTTTGCTCTTTACTTTCAGTTTTAAAAAACTTGTTTTTTTTATTAAATTAAAAGAAACTCTCAGTCCTTTCCAGAAACTCTTAAAGCTTAATGGTCATACTGGGTATTGATTGACAATCGGGCTATTCCTTCAAGGTATTTAATAGTATGCTGTCAAATTGCATGGAAGTTGGAATAGTACAAAAATGTTTGCTAATATCATCAAACACTGGACAGCTTGTATAACGTCTGTTCCATCCAAAGGTATTCTTACGAGGCCATTTCATTTTTCTTTTTGAAATAAAATGCATTTTGAATAGTTATTTCAATATTTTGAGTTGTTCAGATCATATGAGTGCCTAAAATATAATTGAGCAATTTTCTTGGCAATATTTAGAAAACTCCTCAGCTTTTATCAGTCTTTTCAATATTTTTCCTTACCACGAACTGTTTGATAAGGACACTAGAACTTTCGATTTCCGTTTGAATGATCCTTCTCCTAATAATAGAACCATTTTGAACAATATTGAATAATAATATTTTGAATAATAAATAGTTATTTATTACATCACTTTTCATCATACAAGATATTACTCACATTTGGAAGAAACACTTTTTTGAATAACGTTTAATAATTGGCTGTGTCTGCTAGATCTATTCTTTAGAAGATTCAGGTGAGGTTATACAAAGGAAGGCTACTAGAGGTCGTGCTAATAGTAACTAAACACCAAACAATTATTTCTGGTAGCAATATATACATCTAAAGCACCGAATTTTTATTTTGTTTCTGATGTATAAAGTTCATTGAGTTTAAATTACGCTTCAGAAATTGTAAACCAGTGGCTTAAATTGAATTTTTTTTTTTTGGGGGGGGGGAGGGGTATTTATTTTACAAATTATGGGGGGGGTAGTTTATCTTTTTTCAATGAAAATACCAAAAAAGAGTCGATTTTCAACACACAATAACCCCATAAAAGTAGCCTATCCATCGGTAGGCTATCCATCAACCCAGACATTTTTCATTGCACAGTAAGCTCCATTATATTCGTTGTGAACTTTATACTTGATTTTGCCACATCTATCCTGTTTTGCTCCTCTACTACGGAATCAAGTTTAAATTTCCAGTGAAGTTTTGTTGCGGGAGACGGTAGGGAGGGAACTTCACTTGCTCTGTAGAAGGAGAGTAATAATGCTCAGGGGACATAACAATTTGCCTGGTGACGCTCTTATTCCTACTTGTCTTCAACAGGCTCTAGGGCTTTTATCATTTGTGACAACTTGTAAAAGCCTTGTTTGTTTTGCGAGTTCAACAGGAAACTAGTTTCTTATTTATGGTTAGTTTATTTGAAATCCATTGCTTTAAAATCAATAGAAAATTAGTTTGTTAAATCAAAACTCATTTTTCAGTGTAGCTACACCTCAGTTCAGATTATGGTAGTTATCACTTGCTGTAAGTTTTGGTTTATTGTGTGTTGACTTGTAGTTTTGGTTTGTTTGTTTTGATTGATTCATAGTGGTTATGTTATTATCAGGTATTACATAAGGCACTATCTTATATAAGTATTCAGTTGGGTTTTAGTAATTAAGTTAACTATTAGATGAAAAAGTAGCTCAGTATTTTACATAAGGTAGTGTGAGCTCATCTTAAGTTGTAAAATTACTCTTTAACTTTTCATTGACAATGTTCTTTTTTTAACCTAACATAACTAAACTTACTTTTTTTTGTTATTGATAACGGGGCTTAGTCAGGACGAAAGAAAAGCCAAATAGAAAAAAAAAGCAAAACAATTAACCGTTCATAAGCTTTTGCTTGTTTGGAGTAACCTCTTAAACATAGGAATAACATCTATAAAAAGAAGTAGAGAAAACAAAGAAAAAAAGAAGAAGAGACAAAAAAATTGAATTTACCCTACTCCAGGTCACAAGAACCCCTCCATACAACACCACATTTAACCTAGAAACACACGCAAAAAATCCCTGCTACCATCCTAAACAAATAAAACAATTTGTCTGCATTAAATGTTTTTTTTTGGTGAAAAATTGAGAGCGAAAGAAAATTAATTTAACAATTCTTTAAAAATTTTACAACTGGAAACAAACTATTTCGAGATCTCTACGGAAATCACACATATTTGCGAACTTTTTCCGAAATTCTGGCAAATTATTCCAAACATTTGGCCCAATATGACATATTGAAAATTAAGTTCTAGTTATAACAACTTGAGGTGTCCTCACTTTATATCGTGTAGTATAATTATGTATTTCTTCTGGATTTTAGAAAGCATAGGCGTTTTGAACTCTACTCATGTTAAAAACCCATATGCTTTCTAAAAGCCAGAATATAATCTGAACTTTACTGAACAAAAAACTTCCTTTAAACGTTTGCACTTTCATAACTTTAAAAAATCAAAATTAATTAAGATTTTAAGGAATAAATATCAACATATTTATATTAAAATGACAATGCACATTCATTTGAATTTTTTTCAGTAAAGTACAAATTATATTCTAGCTTTTAGAAAGTATAGGGGTTTTGAACCTTACTCATGTTAATTTCTGCTCGTTTTGAGTTTGACTCAGTTATTTATTGTAAGTTATGTTTGTTTTTGGTTTCATTTATTCATTGATGCTGATTTGTGGTAGTTGTATGCTTGGTAGATAGTTTGATTCTTTTTGTTATTTTTGCTTTAATAGAGTTCTCCAAAGATCATATAACAAGGCTTTTGGGGTTGATACATACCACCAAAGTCTAGGGGCGAGGGTTGCAAGTTATGCCGCGGGGATATAAGGTTTTTATGGAAGGGATGGCTGCTTAACTTTAGAAGAGGCCCATTTGGTTGGCAATTAGAAATTCTAGTTCCAATTTAAGTGTCAAAAGTGATGGAGGGAGTTTAGATATGGCCCCCCAGCACCCTGGGGATATGGTTGCAAGTAATAGCATGTGGGCATATAAGGATTTAATGGAATGGACGGTCGTATAAACCTCAGATGGGGCTTATTTGGTTTGAAAATGGAAATTATAGTGCCCTTTTTAAGAGTCAAAGAGATTAGAGAGTAACCAGCCCCCCCCCCTCTATGCTCATTATATCCTTTAAATCTTCATTGATAATTTGGAGATAACAATCTTGTTCATTTTAATTGAAGGTTTCAGAAACTATGTGAGGAGGACACCCCCCCCCCTACATCTTTCAGAGAAAGAGTTGTAAGTTATGCCTTGGGGACATATAAGGTTCTTATAGAAAAGATTATCAAATATGCTTTGGACAGGACTCAGTGGATTGGTAATCAGAAGTTCTATTGCCCTTTTTAAGAGTCAAAGTGATGCCCTTGCCTTTTAGACCTCTATCACTAATGACTCTTAAAAGAGAACTTCAAACTTCAACAAATTCAAAAACAAATTCAAACTTCAAAACTTCAACAAATGATCCCTTTGATAAGAACCTTAAACGTCCCAGGTGCATAACCTACAACATTCGCCTTCAGGCTCTATTGGTTCGTATCAATCTTAATAGCCTTCTTATATGATATTTCGACTATTTTGAATAAAAGGACCGTCTCAAAATATCTATTGAATACATCAAACAGTTCATGGTAACGAGCTGTAGCAAGGAGCGACCCGGCTCAATAGTAACCGAAACTCTATAAATAGAATTTTGATACCAATAGTTACATCAAAAGAATTGTATTTTTACGCTGATTCTAAATATATAAGTTTCATTAAGTTTACTTTTATCCATCAAAAGCTAGGAGCCTAAAAAAATCGAATTATTTCATAAAATAGGGGGAACACCCCCTAAAAGTCAAAGGATCTTAACGATAATCACACCATGAGATTCAGCGTATCAGAAAACCCAACTATAGAAGTTTCAAGCTCCTATCTATAAAAAAGTGGAATTTTGTATTTTTTGCCAGAAGAAACATCACGGATACGTGTTTATTTGTTTTTTTTTTTGTTTTTTTTTCCTTTCCCCAGAGGTGATTCTATCGACCCAGTGGTCCTAGAATGTCACAAGAGGACTCATTCTTACGAAAATAAAAGGTTTTAGTGCCCTTTTTGAGTGACAAAAAATTGGAGGGCACCTAGGCCCCCTCCCATGCTAATTTTTTCCCCAGAGTATTTGTATAAAAAATTTTAGATAACCATTTTGTTCAACATGGTCGAAAAACCTAATAATCATGTCTTTGGGGATGACCGGCTCCCCCACGGTCTCCGGGGGAGGGACTGCAAGTTACAAACTTTGACCATTGTTTAGATAAAGTAATGGTTATTGGGACGTGTACAGACGATTTCAGGGGGACTTTTACACGTTAAAGGGGGGTCAGGGGAGGACGCTACGTGGGAGGATTGTTCCATGGAATAATTTATCATGAGGGAAGAAAATTTCCATGAAGGGGCCGCAGGGTTTTCTAACATTATTTAAAAGAACAATGGAAAAATAAATAAAAAAAAGTTTTTTTCTGGTGGAAGTATGGAGCAGCATTAGAACCTAAAACGAATAAAAATTATTACATATATAAGGGGGCTCGTCTCCTCCACAATACTTCACTCTTTACGCTAAAGTAGTTTTAGTAATTTCAACTATTTTTTCAACGGCGTTTGTGATTCAGGGGTCATTCTTAAAGAATTGAGACGAAGTTGAAGCTTTAGTGTAAAGATCGAGGTATTGACGAGGGGGAGAACCCCCTCATATACGTAATAAAAACATACAAATATAGAATTTCATTACGTAAGTTAATTCGTAAGTTACATATATTTACTACTAATAAAAACCTTCGTAAGAAAATAAGAAGTTCTAGTTGCCTTTTTAAGTAGCCAAAAATTGGAGTTGCTGCAGACTGGCTTACGTCGTTGCGTAGGCACCTAGGCCTCCTCCCCCACCTTTTTTTTTATCAAAATCATCCGGTCAAAACTATGAGAGACATTTAGCCAAAAAAAAAAAAAAAAAAATTAAGATACAAAATTCGTTTTAATTATTCAGGTGCGGTGAGCCAAAATCAAAACATGCATTAATTCAAAAACGTTCAGAAATTAAATGAAAAAAAAAGTGTCCTGTGGTGGCGCAGTGGATTTGACCTTAGCTTGGTAATACGGGACCCAGAGATCGAATCACGCTGCATGAATGCATTACAGGGCCGACGCAGGGACCTTAATAGTCAAGAAGCGTCGTTAATTCTTAAATAAATATATAAAAAAAAAGTTTTTTAACTGCAAGTAAGGAGCGACATTAAAACTTATAACTAACAGAAATTATTCCGTTTATGAAAGGGGTTGTCACCTCCTCAACGCCTCCCTCTTTGCGCTAAAGTTTTATTTTTTTTAAAGTAGAGTTATGAGAAGGAGTCAAACTTTAGCGTAAAAATCTTTGTCGTTGAAAAACTTTTAACTGTTTTAAAGCTTCCCCTTTTGTATGTTCCTTGTCAAAGCCCCTTAGTTAGTGAAAACTTAGTTATTGAAATGAAGTGAAAACCTTGAGGGGATCAAATTTTGATTTTGGAGCAAGAACTACTATATATTATTTTAAAAGTAAAAGTTAATTATGAAAATTTTCGATATTTTGAAATACGATGGAATGCTCACGTTTTCTTTTATACTTTTTATTTCTTCCGCACTAGTAGGCAACCAATACATTGTTGAAAGCTGTCTAATAGCTATTTTGAAAGTGAATGCTGACATTTAATGACTATATTTATATAAATTTTTCTTGAAAATACACTAACACGGGGGCAAATAGCACAGTGGAAATTTTAATGTCATTTCTGGAGTAAATAGTTATGGAAGGATAAAGAACGTGCCAATAAAATCTCCATGGCAAAAAACCCTTGACAGAATACTTAAAATAGTACTCTTAAATGCTCCCCCTCTCGTTCCCTTTATTTAGGAAAATGGCTAAACAGAAAATGCCCAGTGAAATTTTTTTTTATTCAAATTAAAAAATTATTAAGAAATAATAATAAAATAATATTAACGTCATTCTGACTAGTAAAAGTAAATTGCAAAAGCTTGAAACCTTTAAGCTGCTTATTTTTTCTTCTAGCTCTAGTGGGGCACTGCGGCATTATAAGATTGTCAAGATGTGCAGCCCCATGAAGTTTTCAAACAGTTTGTGGTAAAGATCTGTAAATAAGGATGGACTTGGCTCAATAGCAACTGAAATTCTAAAAAAGCGGAATTACAATATCAATAGATACATCAAAAGAATCAGCTTATTATGTTGATCACGAATAAATAAGATTCATTAAGTTTATTGTTACTGTGAAAAGTTACGAGCTTGAGAAAATTTGCAAGATTTCTTATATAGAGAGTAAACCCCTTAAAGCTGAAGGAATCTTGATGAAATTCAAACCATCAGATTCAGTGTATCCAAGAACCCTAAGTTTTAGGCTCCTATATAGAAAAATGTGGAATTTGGCTGTTTTTACCAGAAGACAGATCACGGAAACGTGTTTTTTAGTTGTTGTTTTTTTTCCCAGGGGTGATCATATTGAAATAATGATCCTAGATGATCAGGAGAGGGTGCATCCGAACGCATATTAAAAGTTCCAGTGTTCTTTATAAGTGACAAAAAAGACTGGAGGGCAACTAGCCCTCTTCCCACGCATATTTATTTCCCAAAAAGATCAAATAACTATTTATTTAAGGGTAAAATGACCCCCAAGAGTCCGTGGGGAGAGGCCTGTAAGCTATGAAATTTGTCTATATCTGATGGAGAAGCATACAGACATTTTCTTAGGGGGGGGGGGGAACACATCCAGTCAAAACATTGAAACATCCAAGTTATTCAGCATAGTAGATCGTTCCTGTAACTATATCTCTAGGAATATTGGGTATATCAACCCCCTTAAATTATTTAATTGGCCCATTACGCTTTAAAACTAAATGTTGCTATGAAACTAAATCCAAGGGTGCTGTGAATATGGTTGCCAATAAGACACCTCAGTAATATATTGATAACGACTGGGGATATTGAGTTGATACTTTCTGGGCTACTACTACTACTACTTCTGCTCTTACAATTTGAAAAAATCAAAACAGGGTAATTGCATCGAGGTGGTTAAAGAGCATAGATTTAGATACATAGAACATAGATTAAATCTTATTTTTCAGGTCAACTTGACGAGATATAAAATTAAATTAAATAATACTATTTTTGTCAAACATGTTCTACAGCTAAACTGTGGATTCTTATAAAAACAGAAAAGATATAAAGTTTTTTTTTTTCATTATGCAAATAGAAAACAAATATAAATTAATTATGAAAGCTTTTTTTTTAAAAAAAAGATTTTTCTAAGAAAAGCAAAGAGGTTTTCTAAGAAAAACCGGAAATGAGCAGACGTAAAGTCAAATAATCTCCCAAGTGTAAGACCACCAAAAGTCACCATCAATAAATAAATGAAATCCAAAACAAACAGAAGTTACAATGAATAACTCAAATTGAGTGTCAAACTCAAAACGAACTGAAATTAGCTCTAGAGGGGCTGATAAGTTAATACATAAGTTCATATAAGCTTAGCATTGCAAATTCACAAACAAATAAATAAAACAACGCTGTTGTGCTGGAGAAAACCTATGAGGGTTTGCGGTCGCACGAAAGTCCACATAACTACTTACCGATTGACTCGACTATTTATTTAAGCCTCAATTATTTGATTAAAACTGTTACAAATAAACGAAAAATAAATAGACCATAACCTATAAATGTGATAAAATAGATAAATAAATAAATAAATGAATTAAAAATAATAATTGATAAATAAAAATATGAAAAAGAACAATAATAACAAATCCAGTCTCCATCATTCTTCAATACTCAACTCCCCCTCCCCCACCCCACCCTGTCCTACCAACTTAGTCCTGGCCCACTTACCTTCCCAGTCCCCCTTACCTCTCCAGCTGCTTCTCCTCGCCTACCCGACCTACTAGCCATAATAAAATTCATCAAATCCCCCCAAAAAATATTTTAAATTCATTTTAAACTGAGGCACATGTTCCACCACTCTACTGCTCAATGGTGGCTCATTACATACAGATTGACCAAGGTGTTTGATTCAAAAATGACGACCTGGTACCTCAACGCAAATCAACAGCTATATTTTCACTTTGCCTAGTTCCATAATTATGCAGGTTACTATAAATTTGGTAAAACTCTTAAATATCAGGGGTTCAACCTTTCTTAAACTGAAACAAATGCTGCAGCTTGGTAATCTCTTATCCAACCTATATTGAGGAGCTTCAGGGACATAAAACAAGTAGAGGTGTCGTGTAAATCCTGGACATACCTACTGATTGTTCTAACAGCTTTGTTTTGCAGAACTTGCACTCTTCTATAGTTGCATATGTAGCTACTGCTCCATACGAGGCAACCATAGGAAATATATGGATAAACCGACGATTAATATATAGTTAGAAGTATCCTTTGTGTTAGAAAGTGCTGCAGACGTCGAAGTATGCCTACCCCACAGGCAATTTCTTATAAAATTGCGTCACTGTTATTTTTCCATGCGAGATGCTAATCAAGATAAAAACCAAGGTAGCGGAGATGATCAACCTGCTGAACTGAATTACCATATATATTTACCATATATTACCATATATACCTGGCCAGACACAGTCAGTGGTGTACCAACGCTACAGAACGTCAATAAAATGTCTTGTGATCATTTACACACGTTAGACTTAATGAAGTGAAAATCTCCAGTCTTTCCAATAAGAAATTCACTTTTCTCACCAGGTCCTTCACAGATGAGGCAAACACTGTTAAAACGGTATCATCAGTAAACGAGATAAGACACACATCTTTCAAATAAAGACGCATGAGATCTATATAGATAAGGTAAAGCAACGTACCTAACACTGATCCTTGTGGTACTTCAAACATCACTGGAAATACTGCTGAGTGCACATCATTTAAAACTAATTTGAGGGATTACTCATCTTCACAGATGAGGCAAACACTGTTAAAACGGTATCATCAGCAAACGAGATAAGACACACATCTTTCAAATAAAGACGCATGAGATCTATATAGATAAGGTAAAGCAACGTACCTAACACTGATCCTTGTGGTACTTCAAACATCACTGGAAATACTGCTGAGTGCACATCATTTAAAACTAATTTGAGGGATATCCCTGTGAGATAATTTTCAAACCACTTTAATCACTTTCCACGAACACCTAACGACTCAAACCGACTTAGTAGTGCTTGAAAATCAACTGTATCGAATGCTTTGCAAATATCTATAAATAGAAACAGAGGTGTTTCACCTCTGTCCATACCACTGTTAATTGATTCCATAAGTTGTCGCAAAGGATTAGTTGTCGAGTGTTCTTTGTGAAATCTGAATTGGGTCTCGCTCAGTAAACCGTTAGCCTGTATGAAACTATATAGACGTTTATGAACAACTTTTTCTACAAATGTCGAAAACAATAAAAGGATCGAAATCGGTCACAAATTCTCAATTTCTTTTTTAGGGCCACCTTTATGAAGTGGTATCACTTTTGTAACTTTTAATTGATCAGGGAAAATGCCCTTTTCAAGTGACAGGTTTATAATAAAAAGCAGACACGGCAGAATGTAATGCATTACTGTCGTAAATGCTCAAAGGGATAAGCCGTCCACTCCCGCAATATTTCATTTCAAAGTTTTTATTATTATAAGCAGTCGATCGCTTGTACACATATCAAAGGCTAATTCAACAATGTTGCCTCTATTATCACAAATAATGTATTCTCGAACCTGTTGAAATCTATTTTTTACACTGTTTTACACTTTAATACTAGAGAGAAAAAATACCAAACTCATTTGCAATTCCAGACTAATCATTAGGGTAGAGCCCTTCAAGTTATGCTTCATTCCCTCCAATTTCAGAATTCCCACCGGTCACTTCATTTATGAGTTCCCATGTTTCTTTCACATTTCCTTTACTGTTTCAAAACTTTCTATCAAAATATTTGGTCGTAGCTTTGTGACGTTATTTTTTCACTAAATAGCCCTGTTTTGTGAAAAACTCATACGACCCATCAGTTTTATCATCTAGATATCTTTGATAAAGCTCAATCCTTAGCTTTCTTTCTTCCAGTATTTCACTCATTATCCATGGCTTCCGGGGTTTCTGTTTATTCACTTTCATTACCTATATAGGACACGTAGTATTATAAATGGGTGGAATAACAGACATTAGGTAATCGAGTGCT
Source organism: Artemia franciscana (assembly GCF_032884065.1). NCBI lineage: Eukaryota > Metazoa > Arthropoda > Branchiopoda > Anostraca > Artemiidae > Artemia > Artemia franciscana. The sequence continues at coordinate 64,142,425 of NC_088869.1, read as the reverse complement.
ATCTAGAAGATTCTTCCTCGGAAAACACAGAGGTTCAATTGATAGCACTAACCTCCTCCATAAACTTTTGTAGATTCTCTTTTTTCATTAATTTCTTTTCATTTTATTTTCTTTTTCTTTGTTGTATGGAACTGACACTCCATAACGCTCACCAATGAAAGTTGGTCAGAACAAGGTAAAGCCATAACTACAAAATCAGCATAACAAAGTTTCAAGTCGACAGAACAAATGAAAATATTATCAGTTAGGGTAACACTCTGTCCAATCATCCTCGTGGGTACACCCAAAAGTGGGTATATCTCATACGACATCCTAAAATTTGAAAATTAGACGTTATGATTGGACAAATCAAGCAGGTTAAAATTAAAATCATCCATAACAACTCGATAGCTCCAGACGGTACCCTTAAAATCAGCTGACTCATACCTTCCATAAAATCCTTCAGGTAAGCACTGGGTGGCCTATACACCATACTAATTATATTTTTTCTCCCATCAAATTCAATTTAAATTGAAAAACTTCAACCTTACTTTCAATCCATATACTAAGATCATACCTTTCATTATAAAACAACCCATTCTTTACAAGGAATCTGACACCACCACGACCCATCACCATTCAGTTTCTAACACGATGATAATAACCTGGAAATGAATACAGTGAAAGAGATGGGTTTGAACTAAAAAATGTTTCACATAATCCTATAATATCAAAAGAGGAAGAAAATTGACAATTAATTCCAAAATATTCAGATAGCTTGCAGTCACGTGGACATTCCAAGAATATAGTCACACACTCTTTTCATTTATATCATGAATATATGGTAACCGAATAATACGTGTAACGTAACGTTAATACGTAACACAAAAAGTGTAACGTTAATACGGTAACACTCTCCCTCACAGCCTTTAGCTCAGCAATCGGTAAATTATCATTGCCGGCAATACCTTTTGTTAAATAATCCTATAGACTAAAAGACTAAATCGGTCTTAATCAGACATTATAATTTTTCACATATTAGAGCAAGAAGTAGCACTTGGAAAAAAAGAAAAATAACACAAATATAAAAAAACTCTATAAAAGGCCATCAATTGACCAGATTGGAGCCTGATTGGAGCAGTCTTAGTTTCACTCACAAAAATACGGCCTTGATCAGACCACACAATGCGATTTCCAAACTTGTCTCTTTAAGCACTCAGAAGATCGCGCTTACATTTCATAAATAAAAAAACAATTTTTAGCTGAAAGTAAGGAGCGACATTAAAACTGAAAACGAACAGAAATTACTCCGTATAAGAAGTGGGTTGTCCCTTCTGCAATCCCTCGCTCTTTACGCTAAAGCTTTTAATTGTTTTAAAAAGTAGAATTGTGGAAAAGAGTCAAACTTTAGGGTAAAGAGCGAGGGATTGTGGAGGAGAAAACCCATTTCATATACGGAGTAATTTCTGTTCGTTTTAAGTTTTAATGTCGTTCCTTACTTTCAGCTAAAAAAATTATTTTTTTTTATTTAATTTCTGAACGTTTTTGAATTAATGCATGTTTGGTTTTGGCTCTCCGCACATAAATTATTAAAATAAAATTTGTATATTAATTCTTTTTTTGGCTAAATGGCTTTCTCTTAGTTTTGATCAGACGATTTTGAGAAATAAGGGGTGGAGAAGGAGGCCAAGTTTCCCTCCAATTTTTAGCTTACTTAAAAAGACAACTAGAACTTTTAATTTTTAACGAACGTTTTTATTAGTAAAAAATATACGTAACTTACGAATTAACTTACGTAACAAACTTTCATAATCTTATATTTTATTATGTATACGAGGGGGTTTGTACCCTTGTTAATACCTCGCTCTTTACACTAAATCGTAAGTTTTGTCCCAATTCTTTAAGAATGACCCCTGAATCAGAAAGGCTGTAGAATAAATAGTAGAAATTACTAAAAATACTTTAGCATAAAGAGCGAGGTATTTATCTCCTCCTAAATACCTCGCTCTTTATGCTAAAGTATTTTTAGAACCCCTCATATGCGTAATAATCTCTGTTCGTTTTAAGTTTCAATGCTACTCCTTCCTTTCATTTGAAAAAATGTTTTCATGTTTATTTTTCATTGTTTTCTTATAGTAATGCTAGAAAATCATGCGCCCTTTTCCTTGAATTTTTCTTCCCCCATGACAGATTCCTCCAAGGAAAGATTCTCCAACATAGCCCCCTCCCCTCAGCCCCACGCCCAAACAAAATAAAATCCCCCTGAAAACGTCTGTACACTTCCCAATAACCATTACTATATGTAAACACTGGTCAAAGTTTGTAACTTGTAGCCCCTCCCCCAGGGTTTGTGGGGGAGTAAGTCATCCCTAAAGACATAGTTATTACAATTTTCGACTATGTTGAACAAAATGGCTATCTCAATATTTTGATCCGTTGACTTTGGGAAAAAAATGAGCGTGTGAGGGGGCCTAGATGCCCTCCAATTTTTTTGGTCACTTAAAAAGGGCACTAGAACTTTTCATTTCCGTTAGAATGAGCCCTCTTGCGACATTCTAGGCCCACTTGGTCGATACGATGACCCCTGGGAAAAAGAAAAAAACAAAACAAACAAACAAATAAACACGCACCCGTGATTTGTCTTCTGGCAAAAAAATAAAAAATTCCACATTTTTGTAGATAGGAGATTGAAACTTCTACAGTAGGGTTCTTTGATACGCTGAATCTGATGGTGTAATTTTCGTTAAGATTCTACGACTTTTAGGGGGTGTTCCCCCTATTTTCTTAAATAAGGCAAATTTTCTCAGGCTCGTAACTTTTGATGGGTACAACTAAACTTAATGAAACTTATATATTTAAAATCAGCATTAAAATACAATTCTTTTGATGTAGCTATTGATATCAAAATTCAATTTTTTTCAGTTTTGGTTACTATTGAGCCGGGTCGCTCCTTATTACAGTTCGTTACCACGAACTGTTTGATAAGAATTTCAGCTACAGATAAGCCTGAGCCACTAAGCTGCTTCTTCGCTTTAAACAAATGGCGAGCAATTTCTTTTTGATCGAAACTGGACGAGAGCAGGGGCAACTTTTTTTGGTCTTTGAGTATTATTTGATCCAACTCTAAATCGCTGAACATTAACTATGTCTGAATCCTTAATACTAATTAGACCCATCTTGACAAACAACACTTGCTTCATGATATCCACCTCACTCTGCGAAGGAATCTGCTTCACACCATTAAACAACAGGGAATCAATTCTCATTTCCTGCTCAATATGGTCTAGTTTGAGCTCAAGCTTATTCACGTAATTTTGCAAGAAATCAATCATATGCATGCATGTTTTTAGATTTTTTTTGCAGATTTTTAGCAGGTTCCGTGGATACTGTATCATAGATTTCAGAAGCCAGTGTTTCAACTGGAAACATAGCAAAAAAAAGTAGCTATAGTCTGCAAAATCGATTTTTCAGCTTTTCGTTATTTTTTATCTCGATTTCTTTAGCTAAAGTATCCGCAAGTTCATTTTCTGTAGTCACTACTAATCTACGAAGATAAACAGTGGGATTTGAGAAAAAGGCTATCTGTTACCGAATCTCGCCTTTTTTTAGAAACTGTCGGTAAACATCAGGATGATTTTTTAGCTATACAAACGTATGATTAACAGCCTTAGTTTTCTTTGTTGATGATTCCTTCTCATTGCTATCAAAACTAAGTAAGGTCGCGACGGATAGAACCTGACGGTTGTGTTTTTTTGCCACAGCAAAAAACAATAAATTTGCTGTCTCCAGTATTTGTCTTCATAACTTCTAGGATTCGAACTGGCCAAAGTTTGGCGAACAAATACTCAATTTTAACGTAAGCCGCATCCAAGACGGTAACAACAAAAATAAAAAATCCATAATATTAGAATTTATCTAACATCAGGTAGAGACGAGAAGAAACTTACCTCTATGTGGGCAGGCCCACAGAAGGCAGTGGCAATTACCTCATTGGTCAGTGGCCCAATGGACCTTGGATACCTGATAATTGTTAACTATTGTACTCTGATATATCGAACACCATCCAATTTTCTCCACAAACCACACTTGGCTATCGTATCAAATTTTCTCAAATAAAAACTCCGAAAATCTGTGTGTAGAAAAATTCAAGTATCAGATTGCACAACTTCTGATAATCCCCTACCTTCTCAAGACCAGAACTAATTTGCACTTTACTGTAAAAAAAAAAAAAAAAAAAAAAAAAAAAAAAAAAAAAACAACAAATGACCGTGGATGTTGCCCTTCGGTAAAAATAATTACTTTTCATTCATTTAGTAATTGGAATAGTTTTATCATGGGTAAACTGTAGTAGTATTGTTAATAGACTTTTTCTGCTGTCCTGCCTAAGAAAAAAAATATGGGACTATAATACAACTTTTGCAAAATTTGAATACGGGATCAACAGTTATATTTTTGTGCAACAGTTTTTTAATAGTATTTTTAGTTAAAAATTTTGGTAGGATGGACAGTGGCTATTTAATCAAACAAGTCGAAAATCTACACAAGCTTTGGTCTTCTATGAGTATATATATACATATACATATATATATATATATATATATATATATATATATATATATATATATATATATATATATATATATATATATATATATATATATATATGATCCACCGTACTAAAAATAGAAAATAAATGTTTCATGTTATGTTTTGCCTGTTATTGTGTTTAAATAATAATGTTTGAAGCTTATAGAAAAAGATCTGTATTATTGTTTTCAAAACTGTGCAAAAGATTAAAAAAAAGTTTGGACATCATGAATCAATCCAGAAATTTGGTTTTGAAAATTATTACCTTCGTAAAATTTCTATTGGTTTAATCTTCACTCTCATTCAGTTTCAAACGATCTCCCCAAAAAAATTCCTTTCTGTCAAAATATATACGACCAAATTTTGGTTTTAATATAGCCTACGTTGTCTTTCCCAAGGTTTGATTGGTTCAGTCTGTATGCCCTGAAACTTTCAAGCCTTTCAAAATATTTCAAATTCTTATGCTAGTTTTCAGTGGCATCTTATGACGTGAATGTGGGGAAAAAGAGCAATATGTGTTACGAGATCTAAGAGGTCGAGCAATTTTGCTTTTTTTTTAAAATTATTTTAATCCATTTGCTAAAGAAAAATATTCAATCAAAATATTCCCAAAGAGGCATTTTTCAAAATCTAGGAAGTTAAAAATATAGAGGGATCCGTGCTTCCTCATCCCAATTGAGTCCCTTGTACGATTTATCCTTTATGCACGCCTAATATGTTGCAACCTTGTCAAAGACATAAACTTTTGGCATATGTCGTTCTTTACGAATCGGTACAACAAAATGTTTTCCATGTTGTTTTCTTCACCGAGGTTTCATTTCCCCTAATTACATGCTGTGTACGTTTGAAGTGTGACACTTTTGTGCCCTAAAATTTTTTTTTTCAAAACTTCATTATTCAAACAGTTCCAGACACCGAAATGATCTTTGACTTTTTTAGTTTTTTTTCTCCCTGTATTAAAAATTATCAACATAATAAATAGATGAACTAATTGTTATCAAATTTCCTTTTCTAGAGTTTCAGTTATTAATGGGCCTTGTAGGTCTTTGCGTCGTCCCTGGATTGTTTGAGACTTATGCTTTATATTTTTACAGATCGTCTTTATTTTTATTAAGTTTGAATCTACAAATATTTACATAAATTGCAAGGATTATTGTATATAAAGCAAAATATATGTGTAGTTTTTATTTTATCAAACAGTTCGTGGTAACGAACTGTAGTAAGGAGCGACCCGGCTCAATAGTAACCAAAACTCTAAAAAATTGAACTTTGATATCAATAGCTACATCAAACGAATCGCATTTTAATGCTGATTTTAAATATATAAGTTTCATCAAGTTTAGTCTTACCCATCAAAAGTTACGAGCCTGAGAAAATTTGCCTTATTTAGGAAAATAGGGGGAAACACCCCCTAAAAGTGGTAGGATGAAAATGACACCATGAGATTCAGCGTATCAGAGAACCCTCCTGTAGAAGTTTCAAGCTTCTACCTACAAAAATGTGGAATTTTGTATTTTTTGCCAGAAGACAAATCACGGGTGCGTGTTTATTTGTTTGTTTTTTTTTGTTTTTTTTCTTTTCCCCAGGGGTCATCGACCAAGTGGTCCTAGAATGTCGCAAGAGGCCTCATTCTAACGGAAATGAAAAGTTCTAGTGCCCTTTTTAAGTGACCAAAAAAATTGGAGGGCATCTAGGCCCCCTCCCACGCTCATTTTTTTCCCAAAGTCAACGGATCAAAATTTTGAGATAGCCATTTTGTTCAGCATAGTCGACAACCATAATAACTATGTCTTTGGGGATGACTTACTCCCCCACAGTCCCTGGGGGAGGGGCTGCAAGTTACAAACTTTGACCAGTGTTTACATATAGTAATGGTTATTGGGAAGTGTACAGACGTTTTTAGGGGGATTTATTTTGTTTGGGGGTGGGGCTGGGGGGGGGGCTATGTTGGAGGATCTGTCCTTGGAGGAATCTGTCATGGGGGAAGAAAAATTTAATGACAAGGGCGCAGGATTCTCTAGCATTACTATAAGAAAACAATGAAAAACAAACATGAAAACGTTTTTTCAAATGAAAGGAAGAAGTAGCATTGAAACTTAAAAGGAACAGAGATTATTACGCATATGAGGGGTTCTAAAAATACTTTAGCATAAAGAGTGAGGTATTTAGGAGGAGATAAATACCTTGCTCTTTATGCTAAAGTATTTTTAGTAATTTCAACTATTTATTCTACGGCCTTTCTGATTCAGGGGTCATTCTTAAAGAATTGGGACAAAACTTAAGATTTAGTGTGAAGAGCGAGGTATTAACGAGGGTACAAACCCCCTCGTATACATAATAAAAATATAAGGTTATGAAAGTTTGTTACGTAAGTTAATTCTTAAGTTACGTATATTTTTTACTAATAAAAACGTTCATTAAAAATTAAAAGTTCTAGTTGCCTTTTTGAGTAACCAAAAAATTGGAGGGCAACTAGGCCTCCTTCTCCACCCCTTATTTCTCAAAATCGTCTGATCAAAACTAAGAGAAAGCCATTTAGCCAAAAAAAGAATTAATATACAAATTTCATTTTAATACTTTATGTGCGGAGAGCCAAAACCAAACATGCATTAATTCAAAAACGTTCAGAAATTAAATAAAAAAAAACTAATTTTTTTAGCTGTAAGTAAGGAGCGACATTAAAACTTAAAACGAACAGAAATTACTCCGTATATGAAATGAGTTGTCCCCTCCACAATCCCTCGCTCTTTACGCTAAAGTTTGACTCTTTGCCACAATTCTACTTTTTAAAACAATTAAAAGCTTTAGCGTAAAGAGCGAGGGATTGTGGAGGGGACAACTCATTTCATATACGGAGTAATTTCTGTTCGTTTTAAGTTTTAATGTCGCTCCTTACTTTCAGCTGAAAAAATTAGTTTTTTTTTATTTAATTTAATGTTAAAGCACGTTTATTTTGTATTGGTTATATTGTATTTATTAAGGAAGAAAAAGAACTAATGCTTTGTAATTAAAGTGGAACATAAATGAAAAAGTACAGACATTTTAGTATATTTATTTTCTATAGAAGCAAAGTATTCCAAAATTTTACTCAGTTAAACGAAATGATTTTTCCATTTCTTCTGTTCACATCCTTTCCGTTAGCTACAATTATTATTTTCATATTCTGTTTAAGCGATATTGGATTTTTCACATCGTTGGCTTAATACACTTTTATTGGTTGATCTCACTACACTGAATCATTGAATTTTCAGACATTTCCTTGACAAATTCCTTGTCTGGAATCCGAATGATGCCAATTATTCTTCATCTTAGAAACTCATAGCAACACAAAAAGTTCTCAGTTATTTACAAAATACAAGATTTGGGATTATGATTTTGACTCAAAGTACTATTTTCTTTGGTACTTTTACTGTTTTTACGATCCTTCATGCTCAATTCAAAATGATTTGTTTGGCAAACAAAGCTGCGCTCACTCTTCCTACATCCCAATTTATTCAAACTATATGTCTTTACCCCCGTCCATGAATTTCTAATTCGACTTTTTTCTAATACTTCTTTCCACCCTGTTTGGAAATGATAAACATTCCCGCAAGTCTCACCTTAATATCTTCAGCCTTCTGACACATATACAGGATCAAATGTTTTTCCCTTTCGCAACACAAAAACCTACAAGGGAAAAATTGGCAAATTGCATATTTTCATTACATGCCCAAGAAAATCTGTAGTGTAGGGCCATGTCATCCCTGGAAGCATAGTTAGTGGAACTTTCAAGTACTTTGAGCAAAATGGCTATATTAAAATTTTGATTGGATGTTTTTTGGCGCAGAGCTACTAAAAAGAACATGATAGGGGGGCTTGCCAATCTCTAAGCACTCTTGCTTCTTTCGGAACACTTTCAGAAAAGAGCACTAGTTTTTTTTCTTTTTTCAAGTTCAAAAACAATCTATTAAACAAAAAGACTAAAAATCACACACTACCTTCGACTGCAGGAGAGCCCAAATGGGCCTGTAAAGGCAGTCAAAGCGATTTCTTACTTCAAATCAACATCATCTACACTACTTTAAAAAAAAAGAGAATAAAGAACACTGAAAGAGGGGAAAAAAAGAACATGCTGTTGTCTTAAAACTTCCAATCACTATAACAAACACCTTTTTTTTTCAACGCTGATCTGTCAAGAAGTGTTTCTTCAGGCGTGCCTTAAATTGGGGTAGACGTGCCACACTTTGAATCCCCCTAGGAATCGAATTCCAAACGGTAGGATCCATATGCTTTATTGTAAATCCTGAACGTGTAGCATTTCGCTCTTGGCTTGCCAACACTTCCGCATTTCTTGTATCATATTCGTGATAAAAAGTATTCCTTTTAAATAAGTCAGAAAACACCTTTGGGCCAATATTGTTCTAACACTGATATACAAACGTTCCAATCTGGTAATTTATAATTTGTCCTACGTCTAAATAACCAAACTTTCAAAAAACAGATTCAGCACTAACAACCCGTCCTGTATACTTAATAATAGCTCGTAAGGCCTTGTTTTGTTGTATCTGTACTTTTTTGAAATTACTGTAAAAATTGCTAGCCCAAAGTGAACAACCCAAACGGTTGGAAAAATATTTTTAAAGCGACGCAGTATTCCAACACCTCTTGAGACTTCAGAAGACACAATATCACTATGCTTTTTCCATGACAAATTATAACCAATAACAAATCCCAGATAACGTGTTTCTTCTATTCGGTCAATTTTCCCTCCATTAAATGTAATTGGCTGGGGCAACCCTCCGTGTGTTCCAGTTCTTTTGAACATCATGTAGTTAGTCTTTTTAGCATTCACAGCAAGTAAGCTCTCAGACACGAATGAATGTAGACCTTGGAGCGCATTATTTCCATTATCTACTAATTCCTGTACTGTCTTGCTAGTAACTAAAATGGTAGTGTCATCTGCAAATGATGTCAAAAGCCCTACTACATAAGACCTCCTGGAATCAACATAAATCAAATACAGCAAGGGACCTAAAACCGAACCTTGTGGCACACCGCATGTTACGTCAACAATACTCAACTTTTCATGCTCTATGCACACACTCCATTTTCTTCCTCTCAGGTAAGATTCAAACCATTCCAAGACCGCTCAACCTCTTTAAAAGTATACTAAAAACCACTGTATCAAAATCTTTTTTAAAATCAATAAAAATAGATAAAATATATACTCCCTTTTCAAGAGCATCATTCACAGCATTTATCAAATGTTGCACAGCATGAACTGTTGAGTGGTTTTTGTGAAAGCAAAACTGTGTTTCAGTTAGAAATCCATTCTTTGTAAGATGATTGTATAACCGTTTATGAATTATTTTTTCATAAATCTTTGAAAGGAGCGGTAGGACTGCGATGGGTCTCCAGTTAAAAAGATTCTTTACAGTGTCAGTTTTTGGTAGCAGTATTATGTTTGCTATTTTCAGTGAATCAGGGAAATCTCCGTGCTCCATTGAAAGGTTAATAAGACAAATAATAGCCTACAAAGAAGAAGATAACTTGCTGCCACTTTAAAGGTTTTGAGGTTAAGGCCGTCAATACCTGCACTATTAGAATGAATTGAGCTTATCACTTTTTTCTCTTCTAACTCAGTACAAGGTTCAAGTATCATTTCACGTCCATCACCATGGTCCTTCACAAAAGTTTGCGTTGGCACAGAAGTATCAGACGACATTTCAGCATGAATTCTTTCACCAACTGCTACAAAATGATTTGCAAAATTCTCACTTACTTCCTCCAGGTCATTAATGACTTTACCATTGACTTCAAGACTATGTTCCTGTGGCTTTATTTCTCCTTTTATTATTCCATTAATTATGTCCCAGGTACCTTTCGGATCACCTGCTGTCTCTTCAAACTTTGTCCTGTAGAATGCTTTTACTTTATTTTTTTTTTTAAATGAATTAGTTTTATTTCTCTGGTCAATAAAATGCTTCCGCCTCTCGTCACCCAAAAATGTCAGATAATCTGAGAACATTTCATTTCTTAAATTTATCATTGTAAAGAGTTGTTGACCCATCCATGTTTTTTTTTGGATTCATTCATTTACATCGTAGTTACTTCATAGGACGTGTAGAATTATAAATATCTGCCACTATAGTGATAAACTCTTCAAAAGCTATCGATGGATCTGTCTGTTCAAAAACTGTTTCCCATGAGACTACACTTATTTGTTCTCTAAGTCTTTGAATGTTCTCACTTTTCAGTTCTCGGATAAACGCCCGGTCTTTCCTCTTCCTGGTGGAGCTCACTGTTGGTGGAGCTCACCTCAATGGTGGAGCATTCTGTTGGAACTTGGTTAAAGCTAGGAAATGGTCAGACACTGGCGTCAGTATTACATCCGCATACGTTGAATTGATTCTTTCTGATGACACAAAAATATTATCAATTAGTATCGTTGATTTCTCAGTCACTCTTGTAGGCAACGTAACAACTGGGTAAAGGTCATTAGCAAACATAATGTTTAAAAATTTTAGACTATCTCCACTAGCATTCAAAAGATTATAATTAAAATCACCCATACACACAAATTCATTTCCATACTTTTTAACTTTCGGCATCAGGTACTCAAATCCATTGGAAAAATCATCAAAGCTCGCTGTCGGAGGCTTATACACTACAGTAAAGACTGTCATTTTTTAGCCATTTTTCCACCTTTTTGCGCACTAAAATCTACCTCAATCGAAAGACTTTAGAACTTACCCTCTATCCATACATCAAGGTCTTCTCTCAGATTATGCTCCAGCTGTTGTTTTGCCAAAACAGAGACTCCACCTCTTGACAGACCAGTGCGACATCTTACAATCAATTTATAACCTGGAAAATTATAAGACGACAGCTTGGTATTCACATTTAAAAAAGTTTCACAAAGGGCCATAATTTGTATATCCAGACACCGTGCTAGAAAATCAACGATCTCATCATATGAACTTGTCACGTGGCAGTTTCAACAACATACTGTAAAATCAACAAAACGACCAAGTTTACTAAGTCCCGACATCTTAACATAAGTACTTAATCGCATAGGCTTATAATTCAATCCTCTGTCATCTGCCGCAATATTAGATGCTAGAAACATATCAATTATAAGAGGATTTTTCTCCAATAAATTCAGACGCGACTGTGTATCCTCAACTTCTTGGCTTAATATGATGACACAAAACAGTTAGACAAACGGCTTATAAATAAGCACAAAACGCACATGAAAAAAAAGAAAAAAAACGTAAATGCAATTTGTTCAAATAAACTTAATCATCCTTTATTCATATGCAGTCAGCCATTGTCTTAATCCTGCGCAGAGCAGATTGGCCGGGAACTTTAGCGAGTACCTGTCCCTTGTCCAACCCTGCATTGAACTTTTTATAACGGTCTCTTGCGGCATTCAGTAGTTCACGTTTTTTTCTTGTTAGAGATTCTGACAGAAACATTCCACTCTTCACCAATGCTGACTTTTCTTTATAGACCGCTCGCGCAATGTTCATATCCGAGATTCGAATTAGTACAGGGGCAACTTTTGTAGAGTCCTCATTAGCATTGTTCAATCTGAACCGAAAAACACTAACAATCTGGTTCTCTTGCACACCACTGACTCGCGTTTTTTCCTTGATCAGGGAATACACTTCTTTCTTATTCTCACTACCTAGTTTTTGTTTTAGACCGTGTAAAACCAAACTGTCCATTTGCTTCTCCTAATAGTAATCACCAATATTTTCTTCCGCTAACTGAATTCTCGTTTCTAGAATTTTCAATTTCCAATTGAACAAGCCCCATCCAAAGTTTTTATGAACATCTCTTCCATATGACGTAGCCCGGGGGAAAACAACAATAATATATTGAAACCATATCACTTTTTATTTAGACAGTGCTATTTTGCTGCCAATGAAAAGGAGGCTTGTTTAATCTTGGACACCCAATTGGCTCAGCAATTTTAGGAATTATTCGCTGGGTGAAGAGTATCACATATTTTTTTATGAGGGGGGTCTAGTGACCCAAAAATGGTCGAAAAGTTCTTATATTGAAAATTTGGAATTTGCGGCCCTAACCTCTTGAGCCAAGAGGAGTCAAATGTGAAAAAGAATTGTTTTAAGACGTCGTTCCCCGGAAATAAAGCCCAGAGAGGGGAAAATTATTTTTTAGATCGGCTTGAAAATTGTATTCTTAAGCCTTTGAGCTAACTGGACACTACTGAAAAAGAGAAAATATAATTTTTTCTGTTAAACCTAAAACAGAGCCTGACAAATGACTGAAAAATTTTTCACGGGCCGCTTCGTATTGAAGCGGTGGTAAATGAAACTCAAAAAGGGGCTTATTGAGCTAAAAATTGAAAGTGTTTTATTAATTTTTAAGGAAAAACGTGTTTGGGGGGGGGGTAAACATTTTCCTTATAGGGCAAACATTTTAGATGTAATTTTTTCAGAAGTATTTAAGGGCTTAATTAATTATGCCTTCGTAGCAAACATCACCCTCAGAGCCCCTGGGGCAAGAAGTCAAAACTGTATAGATTTGCCATTGTTTACAAGTAGGATTTATTAGAAAGGGCGGTCAAACTTGTTCTTGATTCGCCAGTCAACTATAAGCTTATGGGAATCATTCTTTAGGCCAGGATTCCCGGAGTCTCCCTTTGTATCCTTCGGAAACGGCACAAGCACCTGAGTAAATCAAAGTTGCCACATGCATACGTCTTTTGAAATTCTCTGTAACATTTTATTTGCTTGGAAATTAATTAGAACTTTCATAGAGTTTCTCCACTTTCAGATACTTTTTTTTACCTCAAATTTTGACTCATGGGTGCGGACAGAAGTAAATTGAAAGAGGCTGTTCATATTCTAGCTATCAAATTAGCATTTCTGCAATATTGAAGGAACAGCTTAGAAGAAAAACTTGCAACGAAAGGAGAGGAAAGGGCAAGGGAAATTTAGGTTTTGTGCTGAGGATGCGAAAGTGGTTATGCAATTTTGTCTTGAATTTACCGAAACATGGTGTGACTCTGTCGATCTTCTTCACGGCATTTAACTTGGTGATCGACAAGCTGTATAGGAGGTTTAGAGAAGACCAGCTTCTAAGAGAAATGTTGTGATAAGTTGAAGACTGTGTACCACAAGACGGGGAGCTGCGATGAAGTGAATGGTTGTCATAGATCGTTCTTCAAGGATTGTCGTGTAAATTTTCCAGGATTTATAGATTATATCATAATACATTGTATTATTACAAAGGCTACTTCAGGCTTTTGATTTGGGATGAAGTTTGAGAGCAAACTGGGTTTTATGTTTAAACCTTAAGTTTAGTGTAAACTTTGGACACTAACTTTACCAATGACTTTGCCATCTTTGCGGATCTCATGGAGCAACAGCTGGATTTGTTCCAAACTGAAAACAAAAATGTCAAAAGTTGGACTACAGATAAACTTGAATGAAACAATCAGCTAGACGATTGACCTATCCTCTTCTTCTCACCGGAGCAAAACTTCGTTCTCGACACGATTTATGAAGCTCTCGTCGGCTCTGTGATGCTATACAGAGCTGAAGCGTAACAAACATAAGACCCAAGTCTGAAGATCATTGTTGTACTACAGTCAAAGTGTTTTTTGAGGATTTCAGGGGTGTAATGTTCTGAAACTGCCTCGAAAGTTAGCCCCATGGTTCAAGGAAATCGAAAGTCAAAACACACTAAATTTTATCAGGCTGTTGACATCTTGTATTTGTAATATCTGTACAACAGCTCGGGGCATCAAGTTAAAACTTTAAGGGTGTGTTGTGGGGGATCTAAATGAATACTGAAGCATGACTTGGAGAAAAGGCAGAGCTATGTCACAAGACACCTTAAGCATCCAGTTGATCAAAAAATATACCACAAATATCTCAGGATTGGCTTGAGAAATCGATTTAAAAACTTTCAGATGTGAGAGAATTAAAGAGGAGAGCCAGGTATACTTGAATTTTCATCTCTATCAGACTATACGTGTTTCCACTATAAGGCACTATGAGATAAGGAAGCTATTTAGGTTAAGCTGAGAAATAAATAATAATAAAACGCTATAAGTTAAGAGATTATGGAAATAGCTAATTGTCTCTGTAATACCTTAGGAATGTCCTTTGAGACCAAATTGAACCTGCCAGGGAATTCTTTTTGTTGAAAAAAAATTAAAAAACAACCCGATCTAATTAAAACTTTCAGAGGATTTTAGGGGGCTAAATAAGCCTTAAATTTTGCCCAGGGGATAAGGACAGAGGGCAGGGGAGACTAACAATGTTTTTTTCTCTGACCAATCTAAACTTTTTGCACTATAAACATTTGCTAAACGAATAATCTATTCGCGGTAAAGTATCAAATTTAATTAAAAGACTTTATGTGTCGTCAGGTGGTCAAAACTGCGTATCTGCAATACCCTCAGTACTGCAATACTGGAATTGCGCTGACTCTCCTAGGCCACTAGCCCTGACGAATAAAATATGCAACCAATGTTAAAATTTCGTGCAATGGTGCAACTATATCTAGTACTACAAAATAAATATATTTATTTATATTTTTTTTTAATTTATATTTTTAATATATTTATATTAAAAAATATATTTTTTAGGGTAAGTGAAACAATTATATGTCATT
This sequence comes from Artemia franciscana, assembly GCF_032884065.1. Lineage (NCBI taxonomy): Eukaryota > Metazoa > Arthropoda > Branchiopoda > Anostraca > Artemiidae > Artemia > Artemia franciscana. The sequence continues at coordinate 64,127,227 of NC_088869.1, read as the reverse complement.
TGAGAAACTGATCACCAGCCAGTGACAATCCAATAGGTTGTTAGAGCTCCTAGAAATATTTTAAGGCTTATGCTCACTGAACGATTTTAGGTTATTTTTGGTTATTTTTTCATATTTCCTACATTATTAATGTACAAACAAAAGACAGCAATTCTGACATCATTCCTTAGCTGAGATTCAACTCTATGCATCTACCAAATTCTATCTTTGATATTTGATCTAATTTGTTTTTATATAGAAAAAACACCTAAAATTGGTTGAAAATCCATGAGAAATTATTATTTTTATCGGTTTTTATTCCTTCCCCATAGAAAGGCTTAAACCATAGCATAATTTTGGCTCGGTGAAAGGCTAGATCATGGAATAATTGATTCAATGATAAAAGTTTCTGGTCTCATCGATACAGAAATAGGCTTGTCGTAAAATCGCTGTTTCAGACGAAATATTAGTCTTAAGTAGGCATTTCAAAATTATTATTTATCATATCATGTCGGAAGTTGTCTTAGCGCTGTCAGTCTCAAGTAAAAAAAAAAAAAAAAAAGAAAAAAAAAGAAAAAAGAAGAAGAAATAATTCTATTTCACTGCACTATAACCACCCAGAAGGCAGCCATTGCTGACAATAAAAAAGATCAAAGAAAAAAAGTCATATCTGTTCCAGCTTAATTTACTAAAATATAAGTAATACCTATAATTTTTTTGGGATTGGGAGCTATAAATCTAATGTCAAGGGTTTTCTACTATTGAAATTTATGTGGTGAATTTTTTTCAGCAGACGTTATTTCGAGGTGTTTCAAGCTAATTTTCTTAATTCTTAGGTTTTTTCTGTCTGAAAATGGTATGAAGTCTCCCCATATAACACTTATCATTTTTAACTAAATATAAATATCTTCTTCACAAGACTGTTCATTCAAAAGCTTTTTTTTCACTATACTGCACTAAGAAAAGTGTTTTTGAATATGTGGTTAATATGGGTGGTGGTACATCTACGACTGCAATCACGATGAGTGTTAAAGATATCTTAGGAAGCTTGGTGTTGCAATGAGTTGTTAGTAGTAGTAGCAGCAGTAAATAATAAAAATGAATGTATTGCTGAATATGTTTTGACAGCGCATAATATTAACCATTTTGCAGGATGCCAAATTTACGGATTCGTCGGTGGACTGACCGGAACAACATCAATCATGAGCATGGCAATTCTTGCGGGCAACAGATACCGCGTCATATCAAAACCTTTCGATCCAGACCGAAAATCAACAAAAATACAGTCTATGGTGCAAATACTTTTTATATGGCTTTACGCATTGTGTTTTGCGTCATTACCATTGTTTGGAATAAGTCGATATGTACCTGAGGGTTACTTGACGAGTTGCAGCTTTGAATATCTTTCTGATAATATGAAGGATAGGATATTTATTCTTATTTTCTTTATCGGGGCGTGGTGTGTACCGTTCTCTTTGATATCGTTTTCGTACATTAACATTGTTTCTGTAATCCGCAGAAGTGACTTTAAAGTTTCTGAGAACGTTGACGATAATATATATAGGAAAAAAACAGAGATGAAAATCACGAAAACAATATTTATACTAATCGGTTTATGGATGATAGCTTGGACACCGTATGCTATTGTAGCCCTACTAGGAATTTCTGGAAACAAGGAATACGTTACCCCATTTTCATCCATGCTACCTGGAGTGTTTTGCAAACTCTCTGCTTGCGCCAATCCGTTTCTGTATGCTTTATCTCACCCAGGCATGAAGAAAGAGATCGTCAATATAATTAGTAACTGCTGTTTAAGTAGTAGTGCTGAAACTATTCATTTAGACTTCATCAAAGGAAAAACTAATTGTTCAAGTTCTGAATCCAATAGTTCTTCCCCATCAAAGGAAAAAGCTGATTTTACACAAGATAGGACAAATAAGAACGCTAACGAGATACATCCGATTAAGAACAGTCGAATTAGTTGATGATATGGCAGGTGGCAAGGACGGGCTCAAAGACTTAAGGCCTAAATATTGGCCATAGAAATCAATACATTATTTAGATATTTACCACTAGCTCACCCATGCCACGCGTAACTGTGGTGCTGCGCGCCCCAGTTTTTTATAGTTTTTTTTTAATTAATAAATTAATATTTTGTTTTTTTTTAGTTTTATTCTTCAGTTTTTTTCTTTTTTTCTGTTTTTTTTTTAGTTTTTTCTCCTTTCTTTTTTTATTAGTTTTTTCTTTCGTTTTTTTTTAGTTTTTTTTTTAAGAACTAGTTTCTTAATTTTTTTTAGTTTTTTCTTTTTTTAGTTTTTTTTTTCTTTTTTTTTTGTTAGTTTTTTTTTTGGTTTTTTGTTAGTTTTTTTTTTTCATTATAGACGTACAAACGAACGAACAAACAAACAAACAAACAGTAGATTTTTGTACATGTAGATATAGATTTGGAACTGTAAGCATTACATGTCCATATCAAGGACTTAGAACCTAGGGGATTGAAGTTATGGTTAGTTTTCCAAACTCTAAGAGCATTGATTCTAGGTCTATTTTAGCTATTTAGCAGTTTGTCATTTTTAACAACAATTTATATATTTGTTTAGTGTCTCATTTTGGTAGTGGATTCTAACTTGATACATCCTTACTCTGGGTTTGCCTTTCAGACATCTCATTGATGCATCCATAGCTAAGGCTATTAACTTAGTAAAATAAAAACATTCCCAATTGTGTATTTTTCAGTAGATGATACTTAAATAAGCTTTTATCAAACCGTTCGTGGTAACGATCTGTAGTAAGGAGTGACCCGGCTCAATAGTCACCGAAATTATAAATTTATAAATACGAAGCCTGAGAAAGTTTGCCTTATTTTAGAAAATAGGGAGAAAAACCCCTTAAAAGTCATAGAATCTTAACGAAACTCACACCATTCCGATTCAGCGTATTAGAGAACCCTTTAGTAGAAGTTTCAGGCTCCTATCAACACAAATGTGGAATTTTGCATTTTTGTCACAAGACAGATCACGGATGCGTGTTTATTTGATTGTTTTTCTGTTTTTTTTTGTTTGTTTTTGTTTTTTTCCCAGGGGTGAAAGTATCAACCCAGTGATCCTAGAATGTCGTAAGAGGGCTCATTCTAACGGAAATTAAAAGCTGTAGTGCCCTTTTTAAGTGACCAAAACAATTGGATGGCACCTAGGCCCCCTCCCACGCTCATTTTTTCCCCAAAGTCACCGGATCAAAATTCTGAGATAGCTATTTTTTTCAACATAGTCAAAAAACCCAATAACTATTTCTTTGGGGACGACTTACTCCCCCACAGTCCCTGTGGGAGTGGCTGCAAGTTACAAACTTTCACCAGTGTTTACATATAGTAATGGTTATTGGGAAGTGTACAGACGCTTTCAGGGGGATTTATTGGTTGGGGGGAGGGTATGAGGAAAGGGGGTTACGCGGGAAGAACTTTCCATGGAGGAATTTGTCATGGAGGAAGAGAATTTTCATGAAGGGGGTGAAGGATTCTTCAACTGAAAGTAAGGAGCAGCATTAAAACCATAAACGAACAGAAATTATTACGCATATGAGGGGTTCATCTCCTCCTAATACCTCGCTTTTTACGCTAGAGTAATTTTATTAATTTCAACTATTTATTCTACGGCCTTTGTGAGGGTCATTCTTAAGGAATTGCGACAAAATTTAAGCTTTAATGTAAAGAGCGAGGTACTGACGAGGGGTTGAATTCTGTAATGTTCGTAATAAAAACATACGAATATAGAAGTTTGTTACGGAAGTTAATTCGTAAGTTACGTATATTTTTACTAATAAGAACGTTCATTAAAAATTTAAAGTTCTAGTTGCCTTTTTAAATAATCAAAAAATTTGAGGATGACAAGGCCTACCCTCCCACTGCTTTTTTCTCAAAATCATCCGATCGAAACTATGAGAAAGCCATTTAGCCATAAAAATAAATTAATATGCAAATTTCACCTTAATTATTGATGTGCGGAGAGCCAAAATCAAAATATACATTAATTCAAAATGTTCAGAAATTAAATAAAAAAAAAAGTATTTTTTAACTAAAAGTAGGGAGCAATAGTAAAACTTAAGACGAACAGAAATTACTCCGTATATGAAAGGGGCTATTCCCTCTTCAACGCCCCCCTCTTTACGCTAAAGTTTCTTACTGCTTTAAAAAGTAGAGTTGAGAGAAAGAGTGAAACTTTAGCGTAAAGAGCGGGGTGTTGAAAAGGGAACAGCCCCTTTCATATACGTATGGAGTAATTTCTGTTCGTTTTAAGTTTTAATATTGCTCCTTACTTTCAGTTAAAAAACTTGTTCCTTTTTAATTTAATCTTGCCTAAAGAATCCAATAAATGGTAGGACACAGTATTTAAAATATTATTAGACCACAGTGAAACATTCCAACCCGTTTTTTTTTTAACATAAGACTAAGCTTATCTGAAATATCAAATGTAAAAAGTAACGACTTTTTGGTAGCCTAAAGTATGTAGATTTGTCCAAAAGCCGATTTGATAATGTCCAAAAAAAGATAAAACAGACGAAAGAACATAAATTCACAGCCTGATTTCAATTACAAATATATTTAGTGTAATCCAGTATCGGATTTTTTCTTTTTTGAGTGAGTTCAGTAACATATGTGCTTGAAGTGTCAGTAGCATCAATGATGCGTATTAAACAAGTATGTCAGTGCATTTTATTATCTAAACTTAGTCAAATTAGCTTCTTCAACAAATATTCAGCATAAGACAGCCAAAATATTTTTTTTTCCATTTGTTTTTTCAATTGTTATTATGGCCAGTCTTAGCTTAAACAAAATATCAATATGAACATATTAAGTGAAGTTTCGATTTCCTGCCATAATATTGATATCTCAATTCAATCAATTGACCCCTGAATAGCTCACAGTTATACATTAGATGTTGTACAGCAGCTTACCACTAAGTGCTTATTCCCGATTTTGTTATGATTTGAATCACAACATGTGTTTTCTTATTGTAAATTAATACGAGATTTATTATGTATCGCTTATGAGCAAAGATAATAACTTGTGATTAAATTAAAAGGGTAGATAAGATAATTTTCGTTGACTCTGAAAGTCGTTGGACTCGAAAAAAAAGTTTATTATTAACGGACCTAAAGCTCAGATAAGTACAAGGGAGAGTGTTTTCTGGATCCCACCTCTGGCCCCTCTCTCTACAGAAGTTTTGCTTCGCAAAAGATCGATAAACTTTACTTCTACTGCTAGTTAAATGAATAGATGTACTTCCTGAAATTTCGCTCCCTTTTTAATGGTAAAGTTTGAAATAATGTATAAAATAAGATTGTAACTTCAAGTTTGGTATACCTTAGTGTACCTTAGGTATATCTTAGTATACCTTCAAGTTTGGCCTTGAATTTGGTAAAAATCGTATGAATCCATAGGATTTGTAAAAAGTCAAATCTAAACCAAACTAGAAGAAAAATCGATATTTTTATCCAACTAACCTTCATGGTATCTTTCAAAGTTAGGAAGTCTGACCTATTACTTATTGATATGATTATTAAATAGACAAAACAAGTCTTAGCAAACAGAAGTAAATTACGACACATAGAATTAAAACGCAAAGACATTATCCTGCCTATAAAGGGGGGCTGCCCCCTAACAGACACCCTCTATTTAAGGTGAAATTTTATAGTGTTTTAAAAATTTTTGTTTCTCTTCTTAAAGAAGTGGGACAAAAAGTCCAACTTTAGCAAAAACCTCGAGTGAAGCAAAATAGTTAAGAAAAGCCTTAAATGAAAATTTTAAGCTTTAATTTAATTGAAAAGCTTTTAATCTATAAAAAATTTCCCCCTCTTTGGGTGACTCGAATGCTGTACAATTGTCTGGGTGATTTCTTGAAAAGACTGCTGCTTTATTCGGGCTGCCCCTTGAAGATCTTGTGTCTGTGCAGTTTTTTAATAGAAATTGTGGAGAGCTAGCGTTGACACTTTATGTAATGAAATAAAAAATATATTTTTTCAACTGAAAGTTGGGAGCAACAATAAAACCTAATCCGAACATAAATTATTACGTATATGAAGGGGTTGGCTCTTCCTCAACACTTAGCTCTTTCCACTACATTTTTTAAGTACTTTTGAAAAATAAGATTCTTGTGTCCAATTAGACGAACAGAGGGTTTCTGAAGTCGTTCTTAAAGAATTGGGACAAAATTCAAACTTTAGCATAAAGAGCGAGGCGTTGAAGTGGTGGCAAATCATTTCATATACGTAATAATTTCTGTTCATTTTAAGTTTTATTGCTGCTCATTACTTTCAGGTGAAAAAAACTAGTTTTTTTTATTTAATTTATGATCATTTTTTCATTTATTGCAGGAAATCTAGCCCCACATCCTCAAAGAAATACCCTCCCTACAGATTTATTCTCTAGACCATTCCATCCCGGTGAAAATTTACTAAGGCAATTACACCTACCAACTCCACGTGTGAAATTGAGACGGAAAAGTGAAAGCAAGAAATATAAAAAGAATTTTGTATAGGAAGTCTGTCAAATTCCTCTATAGTATAATATTCCCTGATAAAATCAATGCCTGGAAACCTGCCTCACCATAGAAAATTGTTCCCGTGGAAAATCCAAGCAGCAGAAAATTTACCCTCCCAACCCGAAAAATGTCTGCATGCGTCCCAATAACAAATACTATGCGTTAACGATGGATGAATTTTGTAACTTAAAGACCTTTCCTTCGGGGCTCGTGGGGGGTCAAGATGCGTCCAAAGGAATAGTTATTCGGCCCTTCAACTATATTAAGGAAAATATTAATCGAAATACTTTGAGAAAAAAGGGGCGTGGGATAGGGCCTAGTTGCCCTCCATTTTCTTATTATTTAAGAATGGCACTTGAACTTCTAATTTCTGTTCAAATAAGCCCTTTCCCGATAATCTAGGGACACTGAGTCGATAAGATCACCCCTAGGAAAAAACAAACAAACAAACAAATAAGCATGGATCTGAAATCTTTCTTTTAGCAAAAAAATACAAATTCCACATTTTTGCATATAGGAACTTGAAAACCTTATTTTTGAGTTTTCTGATATGTTGATTCTGATGGTGTGATTTTCACAAACACTCTATGACTTTTAGGGGGTATTTTTCCCTTTTTGCTAAAATAATACAAATTTTCTCAGGCTCGTAATCTTGGATGGGTAAGACTAAACTTAATGAAACTTACATATTTAAAATCAGCTTAATAGTCCGATGGTTTTGATCTATTTATTGGTATCAAAATTCAGTTTTGTAGAGTTTCGATTACTTTTTAGCCGGGTTGCTCCTAACTTACAGTTCGTTACCACGAACTGTTTGACAACTGACAACCTGACATCACTTGACTCAAACAAAGGGAATAAGTGTCCTAAGTTGGCAGTTCTTCTCTTACTATTGGAAGATTTTAAGCTTAAAATGAAATAGTTAAATGATATTGTCAGATTCCCCGATCTTAACAGATCAAAGGAGTAAGGGCAGAAGCCTTCCTCAAGAGCACAATTTGTCTAACTAGCGATTATATCGTGCAATATTAGACCTTTATTATCAGAAAACATATTTTTATGATCTTGTCCTTTTCCCTATTCGTTGGATGTACTTCATGTCAGAGTGATTGCATGAAACCAAGAGTTGTAGAAAGTTGATAAATAGTTCAGCAAACAAAAATACCAAGTTCTAGGACCCTTTTCTTTGTGAGCAAACGTCATAATCGTTTATTGTCCTTTAGTGTCACATTCTACATGTTTCAAGAAAAGTTGAGCAAAAACCTCAAACGAGCAAAACTTTTGAGATGGCCATTGTGATTCCGATTTGATAGGCAGTAGTAAACTATTTCAATATCCAAGTAAACACTCACATATGGTCATGTGTTTCATTTTTAAGCCAATTTACTAAAAGCACAACTAAAAACAGGCAGATACTAAATAGAAACATTTTCTGCACATGAGAGTGAAGAGCAAAAGTGAAACTTATAACGTATCAGGAACAGTTCTCAGAAATTGCTTTATCAGGAGCAATTCAGAATATTTAGAACGATCCTCCTCTGCAATCTGTACACAATTTTACACTTTACACAAAGCTTCTCAGAACATAAAATCTATAGCCTGTTCACAATATCTTCTGTGTCAAGTATTAATGTAACTGTTTATTCCATTAGAAATTATTTTTATTTAATATAAGACAAGTTTTTTGTAGCTATTTGTTTTCTATGTTTTTTTTAACTTTGAATCAACCGTCTTGTTTTATTCAAAGGACGAAGCTAATATCATGAGGATTTAATAAGTTTCTTCGCTTCTGATTTTATTGCCTTAGTTACGATTTTTAACGTTTTCTTCGTTCTACTCATTTCATTTCAAGTTCTAAAATGAACTAGTTTCTCAAGGTCAAAAAACAAAATTAATTTCGTGGGAAATAGGGCAAGAAAGAACACCAAAAATGTATGTCCCAATTAGAAGTTTAAAACTGCTCAATGACAAGCCGATTTTTCTTACGAATTTTAAATACATAAAACATAAAGATGAGACTACAAAATTGGACGATTATTTATGGGGATATCGTCTGTTTTGAGTTTGTACGACACTTTTTATTTTCAGGACAAACACTAGTTATTTTATGTGAAGACCATAGTTTTACGTTGAGACCATAGTTTTTATTTCCTCAGCTAGGAATCATCCCAGAAACACTGACAAATAGGCGTTTTTTGGCTTTGCACTTTTTTTCTTAAGCTAACCATAATACTTTCACGTGTAACGTTTTTTCAATTGACGAGTTGGGATTGATCCTATACCTTTTCAAAAAATTTCTTAGTGAGCTAAATTCCCCTGTGCTTACCGTATTCCTGCAGCTGTCACATGGTTATTATGTGAGAAAGATTTTCTAAGAAAATTCACTGATCCGATTCCTTAATAGCTTAGGCGCAATCGTGTAATATAGCACATAGATGATGAAAGTTTCCAAATAATCAACTCAGTTAACCGCAACTTTGGGAACAATTATATATGTATATATATATATATATATATATGTATATACATAATATATATATATATATATATAATATAGATTTGATCCTTCAGGCACAATTTCTGGTATTCAGTAATCACATTCTGTAATCCTTTACGTCTTGCTATATCAACTTGCTAAAACCAAACTCCCGAAAAACCTGCAAAACGAAGTAAACAATTTTTTAAACTTTATCCTGGGTAACCCCCCTCTCCCAGAAAAAATACCGACCAGACCAGGTAATTCTGGTAATCTCTCGGTGGTACTTCGACTTCCAGTTGGTCGGGGGGGGGGGGGGGAAGATTAGTAACTAACTAGCATATAGGCACAGACTAGGAATTATAGCAGTGCAAAAGCCTCATAAATTTGGAATTTGTTTATTTTTGTCTTGCCATTTTTTATCGTTCTTTCGAATTATTGATTTCATTGCTCCTTTCAAGATACAAAATTAGATCAATGGTTGTGTGTTGAATAATAAGCCTTTTCCTCATTTCAATGTTATTTGTCCATCATTTTTGGCAAAATTCTAAGCAGTATTGTATTGTTGTTAGTGATAATTAGTTTTTTTTCTTCTTTAAAGTATTTTAAAGACATAACACACATAAAAGACAAGCCGAAGTAACTAAAGATGCTATTAATTTTATTGATGTCATACATATCTACGTTGTGACCCACTTCCTTTTCTCTTTACTCAGGGAAAAACTTGCTATCATGTAGCAGAATGTTTTCAGAACCTAATCTGAAAGACTTTTTGATGGTATTTAAGCAGTCATGATTTATATTTTGGGACAGAATTTGTGGTTCTGCTACGGTAACAACAAATTTATTTTTGGGTTCAGCACACTCTTGATAAATCATTAAATTGTATTGTTTATGTGCTATAAGTTGATGTCTGTAATTACATTAGTTGATGTGTTGCATTATCTAGTACATGTTACATTATCTAGACTTGAATAAAAATTGTTTTTAATTAAAGCTTCCATTTGGTTAAGCCAAGTGAATGCAATTCATTTGAATTGGCCATTTCAAGCAAACCTTAGAGTGTCGAGAAGTGGCTTAATTTGAGGTCAGAACTCGTTTCCCATAGATTTTGACATTCTTTGTGGCTCCTCAATGCCCTTCAAATAATAAGGAGAAGAAATTAGAATTAAATTTTTAACAGTCTAAGCATTGCAAGATACTTTACATTTTAGAAAGCGTTTCATTTAGTGTTTCAAGTGCAGTTTTTATAACTGTTATAAGAGCATGACCATCATAGAAGTTAACTCATTCTCATAAATTTCTCATAACAGAAAAAAATGTTCAATATACTCATGACAACGACCTAATTTCATACGAGAATCTTACAAGACACTAATATATTCAAAAAACTTGTCCTTAGTTGAGCCATCACTTTCAAATGTTTTCCAAATGTAAGACTATATTTTAGCCTTACTGATACCCTGTCTGAGCATAAGGAGAAGATGTGTCAAAATTCAAATATTTTTTGGCATATGGAAATTATGCAGTTAACCGGGAGCCTAAAATTATAATCACTTAAGTCACACTTGTCTATTTTTCCTAATAAGAAATCTTTCAAAATAAATGTCTGCTTTTGTTTTCTCTTGTGCGGTTAAAATACTGAAAGATTTTCTCCGTTAATTCGTCTTTTTTGCATACTTTAGAAAAAGAGCCTTTGGAAATAAGCGAACGCATTCGTTCCTGTTGTTAGATACAGATGTTGAGTATAGCTTCTTGTAACAGCAGAAAAAATTGAGGATATCATGGTTACGTTTCAATATATGCATAAATAGGGATAAAATTAGAGGATGTCTATCTTCGTCTACTAATAAAACAGGAACTCTACTTTTAGTAATAGGACGATAGGTTAGGAATTGTTAGCCTCTCAAGTCAAAGTTGTCAAAAAGTATATACAGGAGATATTTTGGTAAGCGAGGGTCCACCGCAATATCATAAAGGAACTATCTGGGACATATTTGCAGGGATCATTGCAGAGAAGCACTTTGTTTTTTAAATTTTCCTGCATAAATTTCGCTAGTTTCGACCTGATATCACAGTGCAAGGTCTTACCACATTATCCTTAGTTCAATAAAAAACCAACTTTGTTATGGAAATGCGTGGAAAATATATTTTACAAGGAAATAATAAGGAACACACCCCTAATAATCAGGTAAGACACACTTTTTTTTGTCAAATACATTAATTAGCTCTAGTTCTTCAAAGGACTTTAGAAAAGAACACACATGCCAATTACTTGGAGATCCACGAAAAAACTGAAATTGGGAAGGTGGATGAGTCTTCTGAGGTAAGTGGATGCTAGTAGTATAGTGATTGCTGATTCTGGAGCCTCATCAAGTCAATTAAATTTATACTCCTTTCAATCGTATTTGCACCATTTTAAATGAAAATCTGCTACATTTTAACAATTTCCCTTATAACTTTTAGGATCAAAAAAGGTCTCGTTAAATAAGAATTTGATACATATTTTACTTATATTCTATATTTTATATTATATGATACTATATTTCAATATTACTGGTAAAATTTAATATTTAAAAGACGGTTTGATATACTATGTTAATATTAACATCTAAATAATTTGTATTATCTTAATTATTTTTTTTAATAACCTTTAAAATCATACCAATATCTAATTTTTAAATTTCTTTTCAAATCAGCTGCTGTAGAATCAACACGTTTTGTTGCAAGGATATCTACCTCTTAACCTTTAATTTGTTTTAATTTTATATTCAATTCCTAGATCCAAGTGTTCTTTTTTAGTGGTTCAATTGTATTTATTTTCGATTTTAAATTCTCTTATAAGGTTCAACAATTATTAGGGAATGATTTTGTTAAGTAGTTATTCTAAACCATAGTTTCTTTATTACCATGCCATTAGTATATAACTTTAGACAAGGTTTCTTGGCACAACTGGTTAAAGCGCATGCCTCGGAACTTGGAGGTTGCGGGTTCAAGGACAGTGGTTGACAAATTTTTTAGTGATTCCATACGTCAAATGAAACGCAAAAAGATTGTATACTCTCCCTATAGGCCAGCATGGCCTAGTTGGTAACGCAACAGGTCTTATTCCCTGGTTGCACTCCAACACATTTCGACTCTCACTGTTACCTAGTGTTGCAGTTGATGATGTAAGGATGATGAAATGAAACTTTCAGGGATGTATCTACAGACTAAAGTATATCCCGGGAAGGTATTTTGAAGCAACTACCTCCACTCCTTCTCCCTCTAGAGGGCCCTGACCCTTGATGACCTTTAAAAATATGTGTGTTATATATTACCACATTAGTTGTCCGTCTGGATCACAAACTACGAACACATTAGTTACAAGCCTCCCCTTCAAGACCCTTCAAAGTGGAAGTCTTAGTCATTACATTCTACAAAATAAACGATAATCGAATCCGAGGAAAAAAGAGGAATACGCATATTTGTATGCGTATATTCGTATCACCTTGGGGCTTTACAGAATTTGTACAATATTTATAACCATTTAATTTTACCTTTTTCAAATATTTTTGAAAAAGGCCTTGGCCCCTACGGTTCGAGTCAAAAACTAATCTAATGAATGCGATTGCAAATCTGCAAGCGATTGGTTTTGAGAAAATCTGTCTTTCAGAATTTTTATTTCTTCCTTCAAGGTGCTACAAATGTCAAGCCTATGGGCATATTTCTGGCAGGTACAAGAACTCTTGTATTTGTTCAGTTAGCGCCGAAGAAGAACACTCTAGTTCTAAAGATGATCCGTGTTCCAGACGGACAACAATGTGGAGAAAAAAAAAAAAATGACGTAATCGCACAAACTGTCATTGCACTAGAGTAATTAACCCAGCACTACTTAAAGCCTGAATTTCATAGAAAAATATACTGATTAGAAACAATTCTTCAAGGGGTACGTAATAGAAAACCAAAAAGGCTTTCTAGCAGCCATTACAGAATTGTATAAATTTTGATTTGATAGTGCTAGTTGTCCATGCTACGCAGTAGTCTTTAATGAGATCTCCAGCTTTTCCAACCTTCAACACCCACAACAACGCAAATGGACAAGATATGCGTTATGGAAAATACCCGCGAGAGTACCTATTTCTATGACCTAGCAGATATTCACAGATCAAAGAGTAAGGAGCCACCAGCTTCTCTCCAAATGAAATACCCTGCGGGGTTTGCCTCAGAACTATGGCTGACGTGAGATCGCTATCACCAAAAACAAAAATCGATAACAGCCTGGGGGAAGGGTTTTGTAAAAACTTTAAAATTCTTAAATTATTTTTAATATTTTTTGGGGGCTTTACAGAATTTGTACAATATTTATAACCATTTAATTTTACCTTTTTCAAATATTTTTCACGAGGGAAAACTGTACTGTTTTGCGTAATCCATTTTCTTGTTTAATTATTTCATCATTAGTCAATTCACCTGATTTCCATACAGAAAGCAATTCTAAATAGAATGAATAAGCAGTTTTATACTCAGCCTTTCTTTCATCTATTCTTAGATATTTTTCCTGTAAACCAATAGCATTAAATATAAATTTATATAATAAGAAAGTATTACTAAAATTTCCATAATATTTACAGTTTCTACGATAAAGGGATAATCATTTCTCTAATTCTTCCTCCAGTTATATTAAGAAATATAATCTAAATTAAATTATGTGGATCAACTCAAATAATTTTTTTTAATATGCTCTATACATAAATATTCACAACTGACATCACTTCAATTCTATATTTGAATAAAATGATAAGCAATGGGTCTATTTGAAGTTTTTAAAAAGTGTACTATTTCATCTCCAGGTCGAATAGTACACGATTCAAAGAATTCTACAAGCATATATTTAGGATCATTGACATAACAAGTCCAATGAGTTCTAGGTACCCCACTTGAATCATAATTAATGTAATCGCATTCTTTTTTATTTATTTTGTTTGGTAAGGCATCTTGGGAAAACACACCTCTAAAGTAAGAAATGTGGTGTGATTTAGCAGTTATATCAATATTTGTTAAGCCTATCATCTGACTTTTCGTTTTTACGCAGTTCCCGTTTTTTTGGATAAGTGGGCTTAACTAAGGTATCAACAAGTTATTTAGGTCTTCCACGTCTTTTAGAAACATCAATGTTTTCAACAACTTTTTTAGGTCTTCCACTTATTTCTACTTACTTCCTCATTATTTCCCATTCCAACGGTTTTTTGTATACCTGTAAGTGTTAAAGCTCATCTAACTTTTTATGTAGCGCTAGATAATTTTAAACCTCCTTATTTCTTAAGCCTATCATTTGATTTTCTTTTTTTACGCGCTTCACATTTTTTGGATAAGGAGATGAAACTGCGGGATTAACAAGTGTCTTGGATCTTCCACATCTTTTAGGAACTTCAACGTCTTCAATGAATTTTTTAAGGTCTTCCATGTTTCTTAGGAAATTCATCATTTGCCATTACAGCGGTTTTCTGTGTACCTGTAAGTCTTAAAGCTCTTTTAACTTCCAACTTTTCAGCGCTAGGTAATTTCAAGGCTCCACTTATTTTCCCAGGCAATTATGAAGATCCAACAGAGTTACCTGTAATTGTATCAGCAACTTTCTTACCTGCTTATGTTCTTGAGGCTGTAGCACCACAGGTTAAAGCAGCTTTTCCAAGTGCAAAAGCTAAAGGTGATAAAAACTGTAAAAATCCTCCTTTTCAGACTATTGGTTGGTACGAAACATCAGTATCACCTTCTTTATTTTCTTTCCTAAATTTTTCTATTTTATTCACTTGCTTTTGGATTATAAGAATTTTAACAGGTCCTCTGTCATATTTTCTGTTAAGATTTAAACAAATTTGAAATTTCGTTTAGCCTTAAAGCATTCCCAAATTTTTCTTTCCGTAAAAGGGTTTAGATAAATTGTATATTCTGTAAAACTTGCCATTTACTTAGGAATTATCTTATTAGAAAAATTATAATATTACTTATATTACATCAACCTTCCTTTCACTCTCTTTTGAAGTCCTTCTTTGGAATGTTTTTCACCTATATTTATTATACAATTTTCAAAATTGTCTAAACATTCAGATAATTGCATGAAAACCGTTCAATTATACGTTCAAACCGTTTCAATTATAACGTCAAAAGTTTAACTTCATCAGCACCATTTTTTGAGTCTAAACATTCCTACTTCTTCTATTTTCAGCATTAATATTTTACTTTGTTTCTTTCAAGTATTTTTTACTAATAGTACTTTGTCATCAACTCTAATCAACATATTGTCAGGTGATTGATTAATTTTCAGTCAACATAGTCAACAACCTCGTCAACATACTATCAGGTGATTGATAAATTTCAGTTAATCTATTAATATCCCTGTAAAATTCTGATTTGTAAGAATCTGTTTGATTTATAAGAATTCACCCTTGAAATCGTTTAAAATAACTTTCACATTTTGTGAAGTAATAGGATCATTGTCAAATTTTAAATCACTCTAAAGGGTTTACCTTGTAGATCAAGATTATTCTTAACATCAAGTAATCAACTTTCAATATTATCTTTATCGGTTTTATTTCCTAAACTTCTAAATTTATTTATTTAATATACAAATAGATTTATTAACAATTTTAATCAGTGAGTAATATAGTAGGCTACACGTCAGTAGTATATAAAACACGTCAGTCTTTTCTTGTATTGTCATGTCTCAGTTCTTTTTATACTTTAGAGATCATTTATTCGCTTTCAGATCAATAAGGAAAAACCCTTGATCCTTTTTAGAACAATTAAAATACTTGAGAGATTTTCTAGTCAGATGCATGATTTTGTTTGATTCTGTCAATTTTGCTTTGATTAGAACCTTTGAAAAGTGTAAAATAACTACAATTTAATTGTTTGATTTTAGGTTCATCAAAATAGCTTTGTGAAATATACACTATTGATACATATCGTTTTCTACTTCTCACGAATAAACCTACAATGTTTTTTCTGATCCTTACCTGTTAGAAAATCTTCGAAGATAACTAAATTCATAAAATTAGGGTCTAATTTATCTACCTCTACGATATCTTTTTTATATTTACTTGCAAACAATATATTCTGTCCAATTTTTTCGTTTAAAGTGTTTTTGGTTTGAATTAGGTCTTGAAATTTGTCTTCTACAAGATCTTTACTATACACATATATTTTATCGAAATATAAAAAATCATATATTAAATTTAAAAGTAAATTGGTTTTAGCACTACCTGAATTTCTGCAAATTAATAATCTAAAAGGGCATTGAGGTGCAAACAGATGTTTATTATGCGATCGACTATTCGAATGTTTTAAATCATAAACGTTAATAGGTGCAACTAAATTATTAATTTAATTAGTATAAATTTTTAATAGATGAAATAATATAACTACCTTGCTAACTAAACTAGCTGACTAACTGAACTAGCCATCTAACTAACTTTATTAACTAACTTACTTTTTAACTAGCCTAACTATCTGACTAACTTAATTAACTATCTAACTAACCAAATTTCCTTACTAACTTAACTACCCGATTGCTTAACTGGCTTAACTAACAAGCAAAGTACCTTACAAATTTATCTATCTAACTTCTAACCATCTAACCAACTTAATTTCCTTGCTAAGATAACTACCTAACTAATATAACTACTTAACTAACTGAACCTCCAACTGGCTTAACTAACAAGCTAAGTACCATACAAACTTATCTATCTAACTTCTAACCATCTAACTAACTTAATTTCCCTGCTAAGATAACTACCTAACTAATATAACTACCTAACTACTTAACTAACTTAACCTCCTAAGTAACTTTACGGTTATTCTTTGTGGTTGATTGTGTATGGCTCTACTGTTTGACCTATGTAATTGGATATATGAGTAGGGTCAAGGCCTCGCTCAATCACTTATCTATATCAATTACTAAATTAGGAAAACAATCTTCCTTTCTCCTTCTGTCTTTCTTTTTTAATTATATTAATAATTTTTCATATACATTATAATGAAAAGAGAAATCACCAGTGCAACAGCAGAAATATAAAAAAAAGAAAAAAAAAGAAGACAGAAGGAGAAAAGGAAGACTGTGTTCCTACATTAGTGATTAATATAGATCAGCACTTAAATGAGGCCTTAGCCCTAAACATCCATACAATCACATAGGTCAAACAGCATAGCCATATACAATCAACCATAAAGAATAATATATGGACAGGCAGTCATGTCGTCAATAAGTATAAGTCGTCATTTATCAAACATTAATAAAGAAGACAGAAGGAGAAAAGGAAGACTGTTTTCCTATATTAGTGATTAATATAGATCAGCACTTGAATATTTATCATATCATATTATATTTTATATATTATTTATTATTTACATTTATTATTCATTGTTGTTTTTATAGTTTATGTTTTTTATGTTTGGTCTTATGGTATGTGTTTATTTCTGTTTCTGTGCTGTTGCATTGGTGATTTCTTTTTTTCACTTAACTAACTAGCTTAAATATCTAACTAGTTTATCTTCCTTACTAACTTAAGTTCCTTAACAACTTAACTACCTAACTAACCTGACTACCTAACTAATTAACTAACTTAACTACCTAACTAGCTTAGCTAACTTAACTAACTAACTTAAATATCTTACTAACTTAATTATCTAACTAACTAACTTGACTTATAGGATTAAATCCCCAAGGCACTGTGTTTAGTTTATTTTCAATACTTTTATTTTAGTGTCATTAGGGTCTAGGCCCTTTCATTTCGTTTTCCTAAGAATATTCTATGTTTGTTTGCTTTTAATGTATAAAGACTTTCTGATAAGCGTTTTACTCTTCCATTCTATACTATTCTCTAATGTTATTTTATCTTTAACGATGTTCGTTTTCATTTGTCCAAGATCATTCTATATTAGTTTGCTCTTAACGTATACTGAATTTCTGATAAGCTTTCCCCTTTTCCATACAATACATCTTTATAATTTTTCAATGTTATTTTATCTGTAATGATATTTGTTTTGATATCTTTCAATTTTTCTTTGCTTTGATGTCATCGGCAACTTCTTTTAATAAGCGTATACTTTTGCTCTTAAACCTACAAACTCAGACATTACTGTTCCAGGTAATTCATCCTTCATCATACCTATCATTTTTTTTGTTGACTACAGGGAATTTATAAGAGTCATCTCTTTTATAATCGGAAGTATCGAATATTTCTTGGAGGCCAGCTTTAATATCTACATATAATCCTCAGTTCAAATATCATAAGAAACATACAATTCCATTTAGCATTACTCAATGTTCCAATTATATTTTGGTTTCATGTATTCATAATAAAATCCATATATCAGTAACTTAAATAACTCAAATGCAGCGAATTTGATATAAATATGTTTATCTATATATATATTTTTGACATGGTCATTCTGGCTACCGAGAAATCAAACAGTTCGTGGTAACGAACTGTAGTAAGGAGCGACCCGGCTCAACAGTAAACCAAACTCTAAAAAACGGAATTTTGAATATAAAGATACATCAAAAGAATTGTATTTTCATGCTGATTCTAAATATATAAGTTTCATCAAATTTAGTCTTTGTCATCAAAAGTTACGAGCCTGAGAAAATTTGCCTTATTTTGGAAAATAGGGAGAAATACCCCCTAAAAGTCATAGAATCTTTACAAAAATCACACCATCGCATTTGGCCTATCAAAAAACCCTATAACAAAAATTTCAAGCTCCTATCTACAAAAATGTGGAATTTCGTATTTTTGCCAGAAGAAAAATCACGGGTGCGTGTTCATTTTTTTTTTTTTCTTTTATTTTTTTTTTTCTTTTCCCCAGGGGTCATCTTATCAACCAAGTGGTCCTAGAATGTCGCAAGAGGGCTTATTCTAACGGAAATGAAAAGTTCTAGTGCCCTTTTCAAGTGACCAAAAAAATTAGAGGGCACCTAGGCCCCCTCCCACGCTCATTTTTTTCCAAACGTCAACGGATCAAAATTTTTAGATAGCCATTTTGTTCCGCATAGTCGAAAACCATAATAACTGTATCTTTGGGAATGACTTACTCCCCCACAATCCCAGGGGGTGGGGCTACAAGTTACAAACTTTGACCAGTGTTTACATATAGTAATGGTTATTAGAAAGTGTACATCCGTTTTCAGGGGTTTTTTATTGGTTTGGGGGGTGGGGTCGAGGGGAGGGGGCTATGTGGGAGGATCTTTCCTTGGAGGAATAGGTCTTGGGGGAAGAAAAATTCAATGAAAAGGGTGAAGGATTTTCTAGCATTACTATAAAAAAAAACAATGAAAAAATAAACATGAAAAGTTTTTTCAATTAAAAGTAAGGAGCAGCATTAAAACTTAACACAAACAGAGACTATTACGCATAAAAGGGGCTCTAAAAATACTTTAGTATAAAGAGCGAGGTATTTAGGAGGAGATAAATACCTCACTCTTTATGCTAAAGATTTTTTAGTAATTTCAACTCTTTATTCTACGGCCTTTCTGATTCAGAGGTCATTCTTAAAGAATTGGGACAAAACTTACGATCTATTGTAAAGAGCGAGGTATTACCGAGGGTTCAAACCCCCTTGTATACATAAAAAAATATAAGAATATAAAAGTTTGTTACGTAAGTTAATTCTTAAGTTACGTATATTTTTTACTAATAAAAACGTTCGTTAAAAATTAAAAGTTCTATTCGTCTTTTTAAGTAAATTATATATTTAATTCTCGCTAAAGATCATTTCCAATCGGAAAATATGTGTTTTAATTTCTTTTGTCTTTGTTCATCGCTAGTGATTATTTCAATACATGCTTTTTTTCTAACATTATCCGTGGTTTTCCAAAAACAAGCATTATTCCTTAATGTAAAGAAATCTGTCTCAAAATCATTCGTTCCATTTTGTCCTAATTTTGTATTATCATTGATGTATTCTTTTATAATAGGGTGCCTCAGTCAATGCCAGTATTGTATGTGCTTTTTAATAGTAAACTGTACTCTAAATGAAATTCTAAATTCTTATAATGCACAAATAATTTATTTTATTATGTAAAGTTTTACTTAATTTATATTGAAATTGTTCAGGAGCTAGTGGTAAATCTTTACGTAAATTTTGTAACTGGCCTTGATATTCTAAATCAACTCCATAAATCGCTCCTGCGTTATACTTATTCATTTCTGACTGAACGTAATATCTTATCTGTTGGTAATAGATTATTAAATTTAAAATCTTTTTCAGATAAATTTTTAGACATCGCCCAACAACACAGGTTATTAGAATCTGAATACATTGAATAATTTGAAGGTTTTTTTTTATCAAAGGTTTTCATATATTTAATAGCAGCTTTAGCATATCTTTTCATACTTCGAGATACAGTGCCTCTTATTCTTCTTTCTATAAATATTTATATACCTTCGTCAAAAAATAAGGAAAATTCACCTTTAGAGTGTTTAAGAAAGTTTCCAATCTTAGTCCTGATGCTGAGAATAAGCACAACGGGTCTAGTTTATAATTACTTAAACATACATTTCTGAAATTTTCAACAATATCTGGTAAAATTAAAAATCACTTTTTAGGTATAATTTAATATAATCAAATAGTGTTTTACATTTAAATAATTTCCAGATATATTTCGCACTTATATATTCTTCTTCGGAAATATTTTCCCTGTTAATCTAGAATAAAACTTGTCTATTGAAGGTAATTTTTTATCATTTATATTTTCATAGCTATCAATATATTCATAGCGATAAAAACCTTTCTTTTTTATTTCTTTGATTTTTCCCGTATTTTGAAATACATCAAAAGTCTTCTTAAAATTAATTTTTAAGCAATTGCATTTTCTATTGCATTTAACTTTAGCTAAATTTTCAGAAAGATTGTCTAACGTTGAAGCCATAAAATGGAGTGAATCTATGAAAAGCATTTCGTATAAAGTGTCATTAACAGTTATTGTCTTATAAAACCATATAAAACTCTCCACTGAATCAAAAATACCTTTATCAGGTACTAATTCCCTAAGAAAGAAGTGAGAGTCATTTGAGAGATTATGCAATACAATAGGGACATGCTTAGGAATTCTAAAATTTTTATTACATTCTGCATGAGTGAACCCACGTATATTACCAGTCAAATGGTTGTGATCTAAAAGAAAATTATTAGCAGCTTTTTCCTTTTCAGAAATATGACAGCTTTGGTTAGTTGTATTTTTCTATTTTTTTTTGCTTGCCGGACCAGTACTGCAATTGAGTCAATTAATCTGCCACTGATGTCCGTAAGGTTAGTAGGTAGAGATCTTGAATTCCTTTTTTGAAAGAATTTCATTTATTGTGGACCAAATTTTTGTAAGTTCCCTTTGCAGTGAGAGATTTTTGAATAATACTAATTTTTTTGCTTCCAGGACGAGTTTAGTATATAATTTTTTGTATTCCTTATAGTTAGTTAGGTCAATAACGTTACTGGTTTGCAAGCTACCTTATATAGGTCATCTTTACGGTATAAAGAGATTAGCAGGCTTTTTGACATCCAGGGGCGTATATGGGTAGTTTTTGGTTTAATTTACGGACTGAAAAGGTCGAACTGATAAGATCACTTAGTCTCTGTATAAAATTAAATAAAAAAACTAGTTTTTTAAACTGAAAGTAAGGAGCGACATTAAAACTTAAAATGAGCAGAAATTACACCGTATATGAAATGGGCTGTCCCCTCCGCAACAACTCGCTCTTTACGCAATTTTTTTTTACTGTTTTAAAAAGTAGAACTGCGACAAAGAGTCAAACTTTAGCGTAAAGAGCGAGGGATTGCAGAGGGGACAACCCATTTCATATACGGAGTAATTTCTGTTCGTTTTAAGTTTTAATATCGCTCCTTACTTTCAGTTAAAAAAAACTGTTTTTTTTTATTTAATTTCTGAACGTTTTTGAATTAATGCATGTTGGATTTTGGCTCTCCACACATAAATTATTAAAATGAAATTTGCATATTAATTCTTTTTTTGGCTAAATGGCTTTCTCTTAGTTTTAATCAGACAATTTTGAGAAATGAGGGGTGGAGAAGGAGGCCTAGTTGCCCTCCAATTTTCTGATTACTTAAAAAGGCAACTAGAACTTTTAATATTTAACGAACGTTTTTATTAGTAAAAAATATACGTAACTTAAGAATTAACTTACGTAACAAACTTGTATGTATATGAGGGGGTTTGTCCCCTCGTTAATACCTCGCTCTTTACGCTAAAACTTAAGTCTTGTCCAAATTCTTTAAGAATGACCCCTGAATCAGAAAGGCCGTAGAATAAATAGTTGAAATTACTAAAAATACTTTAGCATAAAGAGCGAGGTATTTATCTCCTCCTAAATACCTCGCTCTTTATGCTAAAGTATTTTTAGAACCCCTCATATGCGTAATAATCTTTGTTCGTCTTAAGTTTTAATGCTACTCCTTAACTTTCAATTGAAAAAACTTTTTCATGTTTATTTTTTCATTGTCTTTTTTATAGTAATGCTAGAAAATCCCGCGCCTTTTCTTTGAATTTTTCTTCCCCCGTGGCATATTCCTCCAAGGAAAGATCCTCCCACATAGCCCCCTCCCCTCAACCCCACCCCCAAACCAAAAAAATCCCACTGAAAAGGTCTGTACACTTCCCAATAACCATTATTGTATGTAAACACTGGTCAAAGTTTGTAACTTGTAGCCCCTCCCCCAGGAACTTTGGGGGAGTAAGGGATCCCCAAAGACATAGTTATTATGGTTTTCGACCATGTTGAACAAAATAGATATCTCAAAATTTTGATCTGTTGAATTTGGGAAAAAATGAGCGTGGGAGGAGGCCTAGGTCCCCTCCAATTTTTTTGGTCACTTAAAAAGGGCACAAACTTTTCATTCCCGTTAAAATGAGCCCTCTTGCAACATTCTAGGGCCACTTGGTCGATACGATGACCCCTGGGGAAAAAACAACAAAAAAACAAATAAACACGCACCCGTGATCTGTCTTCTGGCAAAAAATACGAAATACCACATTTTTGTAGATAGGAGCTTAAAATTTTTTCTATAGAGTTTTCTGATACGCTAAATGCGATGGTGTGATTATCGTTAAGATTCTATTACTTTTAGGGGGTCTTTCTCCCTATGTTTCAAAATAAGGCAAATTTTCTCAGGCTCGTAACTTTTGATGACAAAGACCTAATTTGAAAAAATTTATGTATTTATAATCAGCATGAAAATCTGATTCTTTTGATGTATCTTTTAGCATCAAAATTCTGTTTTTTAGAGTTTCGTTTACTATTGAGCCGGGTCACTCCTTACTACAGTTTGTTACCACGAACTGTTTGACCAGTTGTGGCTGAATTAACATCCTGGCAATCCAAAACCTAGGACCAGTCAATGGATTTCAAATGATCCCCGAATCAGTTCATTTTCACCGTGTTATATATTCTATTAGACATAGGAATATTAGTTCAAGAAGGTGGAATAGCTGGTAAGGAGGGTAAGGAGACATAGATTGAAAGTGGTCTGACAGGTCAGAGCATATTATTTTGGAGGGCAGGTTGTTTCCCAGGGAAGTGGATACAAGAATGTTATCAATTACGGTAGCTTTAGACCTCATAGGATCAACTAGTAGGAAAAAGTTTTGTGGGAGGAGCACCACTTGAGGTAAATGTTTTAAAAAAGGTGTCACACTCATTATTATTGCTAACTTTATTATTAAACTTTAATTATTAACTTTATTATTGCTAACAATTATTGCTAATTGTAATAATAAATTACAATTGAAGTCCCCAAAAACTATTGTCTTCTTTTGTGGTAAATTAATAAAACGAGAAAAATCATAAAACAGATTACAAAAGTAAGTTTTTGGAAATGATGGTGGTTTATTAAACAATGAAAAAATAAAAGAATTCTCTTCAACACTTATGTCTAAGACTATTAAATAAATACATCTATTATTTATAGGTTGCGAGAATAAGAATTCACAGTTTAATAGCCTGATGAATTTTAGAATTGAGTGGATATAAAGCGAAATGCGGCCAGAGGACTTGGTTAATATTATTTCAATATGAATAGCTTAAAAGCCAGGGGGAAAAATTTATTAGCATCATCTATTTCTTAAAGCCACGTCTCCGTTATTCCAATTACGTCGAAAGGGCTGTAACCATTAATTAAAACTAAATCTTTAAAATTAGCCAATTTACTCCGTATACTTCTGATGTTAAGGGCGGACGCTCCTCCAGAAATTATACTGCCTGTTCAATTCTTTTTCAATCGTGGCAAATCATACACACTCAAGGGTATCAGATTTCACTGCTGTCATTAAACTGAAGGGGTTTCTCACTGAAAATTACGATTATTGTATTGTCATTCTTCGTAATTCGACAAGTAAATAGGAATATTTATTTGGAAAAGAACTATTATTCGAGGAGAAAATTAGAGAAATTATTATTCGAGATTTTTTTTTGGAGGAGAGGGGTTCAACTCTTACGAAAGAAATACCAGGAAAACACAGGAAAATTAAAGATTTCGCTGAGAAAATTAAGCATTATACAAATTTAAGGTGGATGAATCCCTCGCCTGCGTGTGTGCCTGTGGTCTGGTCATCATTATTTGCCAGGACGCGGTATAAAATTCTGGAAATTACAAATAAAAAGTACATATTTTCGGGTTTTTACTTCATGCAGACCTATTTAGAAAAATATAATTTAAATAATTGCTCGCAGCGAAGTGACCAATTTATTTCATTTTATCAAACAGTTCGTGGTAACGAACTGTACTAAGGAGCGACCCAGCTCAATAGTAACCAAAACTCTTAAAAAATGAATTTTTGATACCAATAGCTACATGAACAAAATTGCATTTTAATTCTGACTTGAAATATATGAGATACCTATCTAAAATTATGAGTCTAAGAAAAATTGCCTTATTTTAGAAAATAGACGGAAACACCCGATAAAAGTAATAAAACCAAAATTACACCCATCCGAATCAGCCTATCAGGGAACCCTACCGTGGAAGTGTTAAGCTTCTATTAGCAAAAATACGGATTTTTTTTTCCAGGGGTGATTATATCGAACCAGTTGTCTTAGAATGTTGCGAGCGGGCTCATTCCAACGGAAATGAAGCTATATATAAGTGAATTATATATAAAAATGAAGTATATAGTACCCTTTTTAAGTTATCTAAAAAAAATGGAGGGCACCTAGGCCCCTTCCCACACTAATTATTTTCCCACAGTCACCCGATTAAAATTCTGAGATGGTCATTTTATTCAGCATAGTCGAAAAACCTTATAACTGTGTCTTTGGGGACGACTTACTCCACCAGAATCCCCGTGGAAGGGGCTACAAGTTACAAACTTTGATCAGTGTTTATATAGTAATGGTTATTGGAAAATGTACAGACATTTTCAGGAGGATTTTTGGTTGGGGGGGGGTTGAGAACAGGGGCTTATGCTGGGGGAACTTTCCATGGAGGAATTTGTCATGGGGAAGGAAATTTCCATGAAGAGAGCGCAGGATTTTCTAGCTTTACTTCAAAATAGAACAATACTAAAATAAATATGAAACAGTTTTTTCAACTGAAAGTAAGGAGCAGCATTAAAATTTAACACTAACAGAATACAGAAGTTCGTTACGTAACCTAACTCGTAAGTTACGTATATCTTTTACTAGCAAAAACGCTCGTACAAAATTAAAAGTTCTAGTTGCCTTTATAAGTAACTAAAACACTGGAGGGCAACTAAGCCTCCTCCCCTGCTCCTTTTTTCTCAAAGTGATTCTATCAAAACTATGAGAAAGCCATATAAATATGAAGTTTCGTTTTAATTATTCATCTGTGGAGAGCCAAAATCAAAACATGCATTAGTTCAAAAACGTTCAGAAATTAAATAAAAAAAAGACATGTTTTTAACTGAAAGCAAGGAGCAACATTAAAACTCAAAACGAATATAAATTACTTCGTATGTGAAAGGGGCTGCTCCCTCCTCAACGCCCAGCTCTTTACGCTAAAGTTTGACTCTTTCTCTCAACTCAGTAAAAAACTTTAGCGGGGCGTTGAGGAGGGAGCAGCCCCTTTCATATACGAAGTGATTTCTGTTCGTTTAAGTTTTAATGTCCCTCCTTACTTTCAGTTAAAAAAAAACTTGTTCTTTTTATTTAGCTTATCCATACGGGTTCATTAAAAAATATTCTAAAGTTCGATTGTTGCTTGAGTATTTGTATATCTGAATTTGTATTCGGATAAGACTGTAATGACACCTGATAACTACCCATACCTAGCACAGTTGGATTTATATAAATGGTTCTCGTATCTCCATACTTCTTGGCAACCTTCCGTCGACAATTTCTGGTAACACTGCCTCAAAATAAATTTTTTTTAGATTTGGCCGCATTTTGTTAGACCAGAATTCACGGTCACGACCAATCTTTTCATAATATAATTCCACTTCCCCTAAAAATATTACAAAGTATACAAAATCAATGTCACAACATTCCAATTGCATTTGAATTTGGTAATAGTAGTCATGTGTTCTTTTCAGCTTTATTTCACTATTAACTTTCTTTTCTAGACATGTATTTTTTTTAAGTGCTATCCACTCTTCCAATGTAAGCCCTTTTGCTGTCAAAGGGCACTTCACCTCCAAAAGAGCCTTCTCACCCGAAGGAAAAATTGCTATCCCGTCCGGACTGGCCCCTAGAAACCCATATTCTTTGTGAATGAAAAGCCCAGCAGAGTTCACAATGCAACCCATTTTCTTTGCAAAAGCTGCAATAGCTACAGGCTCATACATCTGACCGTGCTCCATTGCCTTTGTTTGGCGGCTTCTGGGATACCGCAGCTGCCGAACTAATGAACCCACAGTCTTCAACCGCCTTATACAAACAGCACCAGCTACGGAAGCTGTAATTCTGTTTTTTCTGTATTCTATCCAGCTATTATCGATAGAATTTCTCTGAAGCCTAGTGGCTTTTTCGATACTGAGGATTTCTGTTGCAGTGCATTGGAGACGAGTCAAAAAATCTGTTTTTGCAATTTCGAGCGCGCACTGCAATCAAGATCCGGAGCAGTTGCGTTCAAGCCGTAGTTTTTGTCTGCTCCGGTTGGCTCCCTGATTTCTTTTGAAGGGAGTTTTGTGGAAGCATTAGTGAAAAGGCGCTTCCTAGCAGACAGTTTTTTACGTCGAGCAGTAGTCATGGCCCACTGTTTTGCAAGTTTTTTCAACTGCCTACTTGGTGTAGATCCTACAGTTCTTCAAAATATTTCAAGGCGAGCTGAGTGACCTTTCGTAAATCGGATTCCTGCTGCTTTAACACGGGTGGTATATCGCGCACTTTGCTAACCATGATGTTTTTGCCACCTATAAGCCTTGCAACTATGCTCATAAAATATTCTGCCAGGTTGCTTGTGTGGTTTCCTATCAGTAGACGAGCCCTTCTGGTCAGCGTATCAAAGGCTGAATACACATGGCTGAGAAAGATGTTGCTAGGGGTGTCTTCAGGATTGACCTGTAGAACTTTCCCGGAGAACGAGCAGCGTGTAGGACAAAATCTATGGTCGCCACGGAAAAAATGTAGAGGAATTGCCTTCAGCGCACTGATGAGATCCTTCACGCTTTTCTTCTTTGTGGTGGCACATGCAATTGCTTTTCTGGCAAAATCACACATTTTCTTTATTATTGCGGCACTAAGAAATCTTCTGCATTCGGCATTTTCATGCTGCTTCTTATATAGTCTGTTTTTCAAGCATTTGCACGCATGATTAGCACACTCAATTTTTTCTACATTTCTGCCATATGGTACCCTTGCTATAATTTGAGAATGGGTACTCAAATCGCCGTCGGCAACAAATCGAGTATATCTTAGATTGTGCATGGATGTTGCTATTCGGAATGCGTCAACTAATATATCTGACTCCATACCTGTACTGGGCCCCTGCCAGTTCATAAAACATGTATGTTCAGGAACAGATCTATTTACTTGATGCCTGTATTTCACGCAAGTACAGCAATATTTGTTCCTAATTCCTAGATTTAAGAGTTTCTTCGAATAGAAACCTATCACCACTCCACAGCCTGAGAGTGCACGATATCTATTCCATAACTTCGTGTACACCAGCTTCCATCAACTATAACACATGTCTCTACAGCTCCATTTGGGTGAATTTTCTCACCTGCTTCCAGTTCCATGCTTCGCTTGGTTTTCCCATTTTCGATAAGATAGTCATAGAGAACTTTTTCCAATTCTACGCAAATTTCTTTCTCAAATTACGTAAAGACATTTTGAGACGGGGTATTTATTCCAATGGTAGAGAAAAGTTCTTGAACCTGGGCGTGAGTCATTCCACCATTTATTGCACCAACCACTACCTCTTTGTTGACACTTACTGTTCCTGTTTCTGTTTTGTGTTTCTTTCTGATAGTATTCACACTATCAAAATCAGTCCTTTTCCGTTTTTTGACTACGGTTTTCGTTGAGTCTTTTTTTAAGCCTTCTAGGAGCAAGGGGTTTTTCTGTGTGAATTGTGGCTTTCTCATGACATGATTCGCATTTGAAGATGAGTCTTGAGCACAATCCAGCTCTATATTCTTTAGAAAACATCATATTTGAAACCAAATTGATGTCTTGGCACCTGTAAATAAAATGCTAAATGGTTGTGAGGAAGTAAAATAGTAAAGTAGCGATTTTATTGTTTTTGTAGAAAGGAAAGTGCTATAGCTTCAAAAAGGGTAGGTAGTATGTAGAGTAGTGAGCGATGTAGGGTAATTAAAATATGAAATAAAATATAAAATATAGCTAGAAATGGGTGAGAAGTGGAAATTATACGATCTAACCAAAAGTTTGTTGTATTTCATTGTCAGATTAAACCACCCAATTTTATTTATGTATGTAACCAAGCCAAAAACTGTCCTGGAACTACCAATCAGGAAAGCCAAGTATTTCAAAACTTTACAAAATCCTTTGGGGCATGACAGGAAATGCCCTCTAAACAGACCCGTGTCGATTTACCAAATTCCAACGGAAATTACTAACCAAATTCCAAGAAAAATTAAGTCTCACTTGACTCCCTAAAATCAAATTCAAAGTAAAAATCCATCCCCCAAATTCAGTTGCATCTCAACTATCATTTAAATTTTTATTCGAGTAATTCACAAAGTTCTTATTAGTACGATTAAAAATACCAATATGCTTTTATCAGTTAGGAGGATCAAATTAGCTAGTTTATTTCTCAAATCCTTTAAAGCCTTTGCAGACATTCTTTCAGAACCTTTATCCGTACTTTTTAATGATTAGATAAAATAACAAGTATTTTAAATGAAAGTAAGGAGCAACATTAAAACTTAGAACGAACAGAAATTATCCCGTATATGAAAGAGGCTGTTTCCTCCTCAACGCCCCACTCTTTACGCTAAAGTTTGACTCTTTCTCTTAACTCTACTTTTTAAAACAGTAAAAAACTTTAGCGTAAAGAGCGGGGCGTTGATGAGGAAGCAGCCCCTTTCATATACGAAGTAATTTCTGTTCGTTTTAAGTTTTAATGTCGCTCCTTACTTCTGTTAAAAAAAATTGTTTTTTTTTTATTTAATTTCTGAACGTTTTTGAATCAATGCATGTTTTGATTTTGGCTCTCCGCAGATGAATAATTAAAACGAAATTTTAATATTTATTTTTTTGTCTAAAGTGCTTTCTCATAGTTTTGATCGAATGATTTTGAGAAAAAACGGAGCGGGGGAGGATGCCTAGTTGCCGTACGATTTTTTGGCTACTTAAAAAGGCAACTAAAAATTTAAATTTTTTACGAATCTTTTTATTAGTAAAAGATATATGTAACTTAAAAATTAGCTTAAGTAACTAACTTCTGTATTCTCAAGTTTTTATTACGTATACAAAGGGGCTCACCCCCTCGTTAGTACCTCGCTCTATACATTAAAGCTTAAATTTTGTCCCAATTTCTTAAGAATGACCCCTGAATCACAAAAGCCGTAGAATAAATAGTTGAAATTACTAAAAATACTTTAGCGTAAAGAGTGAGGTATTAGGAGGAGGTGAGCCCATCGTATAATTAATAATTTCTGTTCGTTTTAAGTTTTAATGCTTCTCCTTACTTTCAGTTGAAAAAAGCTTTTTCATATTTATTTTTTGATTGTTTTTTTTTTAAATAATACTAGAAAATCCTGGGCTCCCTTCATGAAAATTTTCTTCCCCCATGACAAATTCCTCCAAGGAAAGTTCCCCCAACATATCCCCCTCTTCTTCGAGTTACGAGTTTGGAAAATAAGGGGAAACACCCCTAAACGTCATAGTATATTTTTTGTTATTCAAAATGGCAAGTTTCTTTAAATGGAGAGTTGTAAGACAGAGTCAAACTTTAGCGTAGAAAGCAAGGCGTTGAGAAGGGAACAGCCCCTATCATATACGGAGTAATTTCTGTTCGTTTTAAGTTTTAATGTTGCTCCTTACTTTCAGTTGAAAAAACTTGTTTTTTTTTATTTATTTCAGAATAGCGTGACTCATTTTTTCCGCCGATTGATTAGCTTTCGTCATAAATTAATACAGAAGTAAAAAGTGGGGCTATTTCAAAATGTAATGGGGAAATATATAATGGGCTATAAACTATCGCTTAAAGAGGGGCGAGGGGTGGGGTATAGCAAAGCATTCGCTCTTAGGAATAGTATAAGTAGCTACTTATGGTTGTTTTAAGTTCTTTTCTGAATTTTTAGGCCTTCCTTCAAATATGCCCCTCTCCTTATTTTTTACCAAAAATATAATTTAAAAGATCTACTTTTTAATACTGTAAAAACTTTAGCGTAAAGAGCGGGGCGTTGAGGAGGGAACAGCCCCTTTCATATACTGGGTAATTTCTGTTCGTTTTAAGTTTTAATGTTACTCCTTCCTTTCATTTAAAAAAATTCGTTTTTTATTTGATTTCTGAACGCTTTTTAGTTAATCCATGTTTTGATTTCGGCTCTGCGCCGATGAATAATTAAAACAAAATTTGAATTTTTATTTTTTTGGCTAAGCGGCTTTCTCATAATTTTGATCGAACGATTTTGAGAAAAATTAGCGGGGAAGGAGGCCCAGCTGCTCTCCAATTTTTTGCTACTTAAAAAGGCAACTAGAGCTTTTAGTTTTTTACGATGGTTTTCATTAGTAAAAATATACGTAACTAACGAATTAGCTTACCTAACGAACTCCTATATTCGCAGGTATCTATTACGTATATAAGGGGGGCTCACCCACTTGTCAATACCTCGCTCATTACACTAAAGCTTAAATTTTGTCCTAAATCCTTAAGAATGACCCCTGAATCACAAACGCTGTAGAATAAATAATAGAAATTACTAAAAAATACTTTAGCGTAAAGAGTGAGAGATTAGGAGGAAATGAACCCCTTATATGTGTAATATTTTTTGTTCGTTTTAAGTTTTACCGCTGGTCCTTACTTTCAGTTGAAAACACTTTTTCATATTTATTTTTGATTGTTTTTTTTTTAATCATGCTAGAAAATCCTGCCCCCTCCCATTCATGGAAAATTTTCCTCCCCATGACAAATTCCTCCATGGAAAGTTTCCCCAACATAACCTCCTCTTCTCAACCTCTCCTTCCAACCAAAAAATCCCACTGAAAACGTCTGTACACTTCCCAATAATCATTACTATGTGCAAACACTGGTCAAAGTTTTGAACTTGCAGCTTCTCCCATGGGGACTTTGGGGGAGTAAGTCGTCCTGAAAGACATAGTTATAAGGTTTTTCAACTATGCTGAATAAAATGACTATATCAGGATTTTGATCAGACGACGTTTGGAAAAAATGAGCGTGGGAGGGGGCCTAGGTGCCCTCCAATTTGTTTGGTCACTTAGAAAGGGCGCTAGAACTTTTCATTTCCATTTGAATGAGCCCTCTCGCAAAATTTTAAGACCAGTGGGTCGGTACAATCTTCCTTGGAAAAAAGAATTAAATAAATAAACACGCATCTGGGATTTGTGTTTTGGCAAAATATACAAAATTCTACATTCTTGTAGATAGGAGCTTGAAACTTGTACAATAAGGTTCTGTGATACGCTGAATCTGATGGTGTTACTTTCTTTAAGATTAAATGACTTTTAGGGGGGTTCCCCCATTTTCGAAAATAAGGTAAGTTTTCTCAGGCTCGTAACTTTTGATGGGTAAGACTAAACTTGATGATGAAACTCACATATTTAAAATCGGCATAAAAATGCGATTCTTGAGATGTAACTCTTGATATCAAAATTCTGTTTTTTAGAGCTTTGGTTACTATTGAGCCGGGTCGCTCCTTACTACAGTTTGTTACCACGAACTGTTCGAAATTACCTCTACTGGTAAGTTCGCTTTATGTTGGAAATAAAATGATAAAAAGAAGTTTTTTAACTGAAAGTAAGGAGCAAAATTAACGAACAGTAATTACTCCGTATATAAAAGGGGCTTTTCCTCCCTCAACAACTTATTCTTTACGCTAAAGTTTGACTCTTTTTCTCAAGTTTACTTTTTAAAACAGTAAAAAACTTTAGCGTAAGGAGCAGAGCGTTGAGAAGGGAGAAAACCTTTTAATATACAGAGTAATTTTTGCTTGTTTTAAGTTTTAATGTCGATCAATACTTTCAGTTAAAAAACTTGCTTTTTTTCATTTTATTTCTGAACGTTTTTGGATTAATACATTTTTTTTGAGTTTTTTTTCTGTTTCTCTGTTTGCCATTCTGGCATTTCCAATGAATTGTGGGACAGAATAGAGGCAGTTCAAAAAACGTGTCTAAGAATTATTTTCAAACAGGGTAAAGGACCTTACATTTCCCTTCTTCGGAGAGCAAATCTAGTCACCCTTAAGGAAATGAGAGTACAAATTTCCTTATTATTTTGCCAACAATATCGTGCATAACCCTTGTACTACTTCTCTTTTCCCTAGTGAATATTTACCCACCCGCCACGTCAGGGGCGGATCTAGGATTTTTTTTTTTGGGGGGGGGGTGTACATGAAAGGTTACTCCGATAAACTTTTGGACAAAGAAATACCAGCAATTTAAAGGGAACTGCAACAATTTCTAAGTCGTGGGTAGGTAGTGGACATGGACTTTAATTTAATATAAATTCTGATGAGTTCTATTGAAATTAAAGTCAATTAGAAATATTGATACAAAAAAAGTAAGTTTATAAGAACCACCTCGCCATAAAACACAATTAAAAGGTTGTTCACCCTCTACAAAAAAATAATATATTTAATCTTTTCTGCATAGTTTTTAGCATTTGTACTTCTGGCGACTATAGCGAGTTACTTAAACTTTGTATTGTCAAAAAAAAATTAGTACCATATTTTGGTATCATACATTCTTTGGAACTAATTGTTGATTAAACATTAAGTAATAGTTCGTTTGATGGTGTAGCAGGAAAAATAGAACAAAGAAATAGAAATATAATGCTTTCGTATTGTTGCTATTAGCAGCGGATTAAGTCAGAATTTTAAATCTCCCCTTCTTACGAATGAAGAGTTTCGCCTCCCAGTTGGCATTTGTGGTAATACGGACAGATCCCCTTGATAAACTTAAATTTAATTAAATACTTTTTGGGAACATGTGTCATTAATAAAAATCTAATAGAGACTGCAAAAAGTAACTGAAACCTTGTTTCAAACTTGTTTGCAAAAAGAAACAGCCTTAATAACTAAAAACTTACTAAAAACTCGACTATTAAAAACCAAAAAAAAAAAATTCGTCCCTAAAAGAACCAGAGCAAGCGGTCCCAACCACAAATCTACTACTATGTCAGGGGGAGGGTGCCCCCTGCATTCGCCACTGCCCCACGTTCTAATTCAACAAAAATCCCCCTTCTTGCCCAAATAAGAGTTTCCACTGAAAGATATAGAAGAACGTTCATCCTTCACATATTTGAAATATTAAATTACTAACCCTTTGCTCTTATCACTCCACTTTTAACTTGTTGTTTTAATGCTTATTTTGCAACTGCAGACTTTACAATTCTTGCAAGGTAAACTAAATTGTCATTTTGTTTAAATTTGTTTTCCCGGTTTTAATTTACGACTTTTTATGGTTTAACTTTTTTACTGATTGCAATTTTATGAGTTTAAACTGGTTTGATATTTATTACTGATTGGCATTCACCATTTTTTTAAATTTTTTTATTGACACTAAAATGTGAATTTGGCCCTTTTGGGCTTGTGATAGCCGTTTTGTAGAAATAAATCTTGTCTTGTCTAAACCGTAATTTGAAAATAATGTGATAGATAACCCTAGAAATATGACAGGAGAAGAGCCAGAACTTGAGTACGAAGATGAAATTGCTAAAGAAATAGCGAAACAACTGCCGATTATTCTATATAAGCTTTAAATTGTTGGTAAAACCAACAATAGTGAAATTAAACCAACCTAAGTAGATACCGTCGGAGCGTTCTGTTGTTTTGGGATGAAAATATCTTTAAAAGTTATCGAACATTCTTTCTCTATAGCAGAGAAGACAATTATCAAGAATTAATAAGGTACAAGTTGTATTCATTGCAACCCAGAATAATTCCCCATCCTAATAATTTTGATAGCAGTAAATCAATGACGTAAAATAAAAGACAAAGAAAAAACTTACATGTGGTGAATCACGAGCTTTTCATAATTCTCAAAAAGGTAAGGCAGATCCACAATCCAGCGTGAGCCTTTTAGAAGGTCTGACCCCAAATTTCATCCAGAAGTGATAACTTTCAACACAAAAGGGGAATTTGTTCCAATTCCTTCGGAACTTGATTCGTCGTGAATCGAAGCATCCTTTAAGTCTTCTAACATATATTTTGGTAAACGCGGTCTGCCTCTAGCCCGATAATTTAATTTCAACTTTTCACGATGGGCCTGCACATTTGGCAAATGGAGCCCTCGCATATTTCTTGTTTTTCCCATGTTACTGTGGTCAATAACAAGAACTATATAAGAACTTTATTAGGGTTTTGACCATTTTTATCGGGGTTCACTTACTAAGGGGCTGAATTGTTTCTTGGAAAGGCCATAGACTTGAGACTGGTCATTTGACTGCTTTAGTATGGGTAATTTTTATTGGGGTTTATTTACCAAGGGGTTGGATTGTTTCTTGGAAAGGCCTTGGACTTGAGACTAGTCATTGACTGCTTGTGTAGTTTGCTTTGGTAGTTCTACAGCAAGACTCGGGTCTTGCTATAACAAATTTAAATATTCTCGGGACATTTTGTTTCGTTCATTAGTTATTTTGTTTCATTCATTAGTTATTAATTAGCTTGTTTTATATATTTTTTATTCTTATTTCAGTACGAAGATTATGCAAAATTGTACTTATACTACAATACATAAATTTGTCCTGAATTTATTTTAATTAAACCAAAACGATAGATCAATCTTTTTAAAATAAAACCATTGCTTCTTATTCGGCCCTTGTGCTGTGTTCAATTTATCTCTAGGATTAGACGCAGCTTATCCTTAATTATTTATACAATACAATTTTCTTATATATTCATTAACCGGCAGTTTGGTGTCTGCACCTTACTTCTTCTCTAGACTCTGTTTAAACAGGTTAGAACTAAATAATGCTTGACTGAATCGCTCCTGAACAATCCGAGTGGTTAGCCCCTTGGTGTAATTTTTGCATTCTTAGATGCTCCGTTTACAGCTCAATCTAACCTTTTGAGGGGAAATTTTGATTTCGGAACACAAATATGTAAAGTATTTGAAGGGACTGCAGCCAGGAGGTATATATTATAGAAAAAAGTTTCTTATTGATGAATAGAAAATTATTTGCTCTATTTTTTGATACCCCACAACAACAATGTCAAGCATAGCAATGTAGAATGCAAACCCGAAACAGGTTTTATAATTATTTTGGAATTATAAAAAAAATAATTGTCGGCCTTAAGAATTGATTATGCCAAAATATTCACCAGATTTTTTTACTTCTATTGACATAAAAACCGCCAAAATCACTAATTCAGGAACGTCAGGCAACTCCAAATGTTAAAGCGAATTTCATTAAGTTCGTCCTCTTCCATTACCTTAGGTTTCACATTTTTGACAAAACCAAAAGTGTCGAGATAATCACATTTAATTTGGCTTAAGGGTCTATCAGGGCTAGCTAAGGGGTTGGTGGGCAAATTATTTTGGTCACCGTAATAGTTAAGAACACCATTATTGCACAGCTATAACTTTTTGTGAGAAAAGTAAAATATTGTATAGTATACATTTAAATATCCATTGTGGTCTGAGTTTCATCATCTCCTTGATTTGAATATTGGAATTCTTCTTCAGAAGACGAAATATCATTGGTGATAATTTTTGACCGGGACGGAAAGTTTGCCGGTTTTTTCTTAGATTTATTGCCTTTGACTAGGGCAGTGGCACCGAATACCGTTCCAGGGATGTGGCATTGTCAGAGGCTGTATGAATTTGATTTGCAGTTGAATATACAGGCTTAAATAGCTTTGATGTTAAATCTATGTCCTTTTTATGGAAGCTAGTTGAGCTATAGTTGTTTGTAGGCTGTCGTCACCTAGAAGTTTAGTGATAGCTTTCTTCTTGAGAATATTTTTGGTTTCCTAAGGTTCACTACTAACCTAAATTAAGTGATTGAGAGGGGTAGGGGACTGACTAGAACCTTGAGTATGAACATTGTTTGCCCCTTTTGGAGATTATACTGTCTATGGATCCTACAGCAACTGTTGTTGTGCTTCTACTGGGCTGATGGTGTGTGGGTTGCCAAGGGATTCTTGGAGCTACAACTGAGTAGGGTAGGTTCAGTTTATCATATTTTCTAAGGATTACAATTTGCTTTTGGTGAGCCGGGTAAGATTGTTTTCGGAGGGATGTGCGTCCCTTACGGTTTTCTGCAGAAAGGGTCTGACTCAGGGCATTCACCAATTGCGTGGCCTGTTTTCTTACACTCAAGGCAAGAAGGATGCGACTGTTTGCAGTGTATTTTTTTCTGTGTCCATGGGCCAGACAAGTGGAGCATTGTAGGGCTTAGGCTTATATATTTTGTAAAAAAGGGACATGCCGTACAAGGATATTTTTTGTTTAGCTCAACTTTGCAGGAATTAGTTCAGTTTGCATTTCCTCCACTTTATCACTGGTATCAACACCATACAGCACATACGTGTGTAACTTTTCAATATTTTTTTTGTGGCTAAAATTTTCAAGCCACCAAGAATTATTTCTTTGGATTTTGACAGAACATGGTCTGTCGCCTGAGAAGATGTAAAGTCAATATCATTAGACTCGTCCTGCCTGAAAACAAGTTCAAAATTTACCTTGGTGATCACAAAGACAGCTTTCCTAATTTGTATTTTTCGATCTTTTGAAAAGGGTTGGCCATTGGTTTTCTTGATTGAGACCGTATAATAATTGGGGTAATTGGTAGTACTAGTTCCTGGGACACTTGAAGAGAGGGGTTTTACTATCAATGGCAAATGAGTTTCGTCATTTTTCCTTTTTTGCCAAGCGTCTCACCTCTTTCATTAGAGTTAGTTGCGGCTAAGAACTGAATTCCTGACAAGTGGCTAACTGTTTTGGACCTCGTAGTATAGTGGGTTATAGGAAGAGTTTTAGAGGTAGGTCAGAATGGCGACTGGCCATGGGTTTCAGTGGGAGTATCCTTCTCCGGTGGTGGCCTTAGGGGCTTCTTTTTTCCCAATATTTATTCTGACGAGACACTGCAGACTCACGAACTATTAATCAGTCTTAATTCAAGGTTACTTGACAAAAGTAAATATGACAATTTTTAATTAATGATAATACTAATATATTCAATGCTAAGTAGGTTAATCACTGGCATACAATATCTACGGGGGTTTGCTGATGACAATAATCGATTAATATTCAGCTATGGCGCTAAATTATTCATTATGACAAATAATAACTCACTTTGTATGAAGTGAGCAATCCCTCACATTTAAGCCATCAAGTTAAATGCGCAATCTAATACAGTACAGTACAAAATATAATCCAAATGGGTTCATAAGTTACTTCCTTTTAGTTTAGATACTAAACACACACTGACAGGTAAGTATGATTAATCATATGAATTATTTTCCTCTTCCTGATATCCTTGACACCCTTTATTATTCTTTTATTTACCCATATATCTGATACTGCGGATCTGTTTTGGGCAACACTTATCCTTCATTTACCAATAAATCAAATCTGCCCAAAACAATGCCGTCAAAGCAGTTTTTCGGCTGCCTTGACTATATCCCACCCAACACCTGTACTCCGATTTTGGTATTATTCCCTTTGAACAAATAGTCAAAAAGTTAAATCTATCATTTGCATATTCCGCTTACCATAAAAATTTCCCTCCCCAATTATTATCTTATTTTAACAGTAGCAATTCTGATGGTCTCTGTCTCTGTCCATCCAACCGTTCTTTCATTGTCCCTAAGTGTGTCTCTAATTCCGCCCAGCGATCCCCCATTTATAAATCTACACTTCAATGGAATATAATACACTACAGTGTCAAGCTATCCATAAGTTTTCACACGCTGTATAGCAATGTACTAAACTTTGATATTATATTTCTATAAATTTCTATTCAATTTGTCTTAATTACCCGTGTTTTCTCTTTTTTTTTATTCAAATTTTCAATTTTGTTCAGTTTTTTTGTTTTCTCTTTTCAATTTTTTGTTGTTGTGGTCCTCAACAAGTTCGCTTCCAGGATCCTAATTATTATTGGTGTTATGTTTTATTTTTAATTTGAATAAATTAAATTGAAATTTTTATTATTAAGATGATAATTTATTTTATTGAATAGCTCATCTTTTCTGCCAACAGCTTTTATATCAAATAGCTTTGCTGCTGCGCGGAATCCATTTTCTATGTAACGCGATATTCTAATTTTATCTTGACGAACTTGGATTTTCATTGCAAACAAATTTTAATCATTTCTGCAATGTCAGCCATTTACTAAGCGATGATTTTATTAATCGAATTTTCCAGATCTCAAAATAGTCAAGTCTGGGGAATTCCATTGTTTCCTTTTAAGTGGTATTTACTATTTTGAATTTTTTTGATAATGTTACTCTTTTATATATGGAAATGAATTTACAAAGTAAGATTTATTGTATACGATGTAAAAAGGCTACTGCTACTTCTTCAATGACTCGATTAGTTTCAAAAAAGATGATGTACCTATGATTAAAAGTATTTGTGCAGTATTTGGTTGCGTAAAAATCGTTTTTAAATAAGTAAGCATTAAAAAAAAACTGGGTAGACCAAAATTCTGGGCACAAGCCAATCTGAGATAAGCTTTTGGAAGACAAGGTCTTAGAATTATTTTGCTCTAATTTTCAGAAATTGATGATTTCCATAAAAAATGGAAAGAAAATGATTATGCTGTTTCAAAAGCTTAAAGAAAGAAATATTGCAAAAACAAAATATTTACTAGAAGATCAATTGACAAAAAGGTAATACATGCATGTCACTGCTTATACACTGCCATTGCTACTTTTACTGATGCAATTGCTACAACTAAAATACTCCAAATACTATTTCTTTAATTTCTACAACTTATAAGGCTTTGAGCATTAGGGCGTCATCAGGGCGTCTTTCTTTTGACAAAAAGTCAAAAGCGCAAATCAGCAATATTTTTGGAACGACTTACCGTGCCGGGGTGAAATTTCCAGGCATCATGAAAGGGATGTTCAGCTGATCAAAATGTAAGATATAGATTCTACTACCGCTTTTGTTACTGCTGCTACTATATTTACTATTCCTACTATTTAGGCTAAGTCTATGAAGGTAACATTTGAGAAAATAATGATGACAAATTCGAAATAACAAATGATATTATATGCATTTAGACTGTCAGAAGAGTGCATCTAAGAATGGATTTGAGTATTAAGTTGGAACATTGGGTGTTGAAGGGGATGTTGAAAAAAAACTAAAGATGATATGTGCATACTGCTACTAATACTGCTACTGCTGCTAAAAGTATTGCTGAAATAAGCCAGTGGTAACAAGGCACAAATTTTAAAGAATGCTTAGGCAAATACTGAACTAAATCAAAAGTAACAATGATCATATAGATTATCAAATGGGTGATTAAGTAATGTCAAGATAGCGGCTTAAATTATAAAGTTAAACCTTTCATGGTAAGTTTGGAATAATTTTGAACTAGCCAGAAGACACTATGTAGACTTTTAATACTAATTTTTCGGTTACTGTACCAAATGACACTAGGGACAATAATTTGAAACTTTTAGGGAAGTTTCAATTAAACAAAATAACTATGTGCATGCCTGTATTAAAAGGGCATATAAAAAACATCGTTGTCAGCGTTTCTTTATCATAACTAGTAATATCATGGGTAGTTTAAGGGAGCTAATTTAAACGGATATTGAAAGTTCTAGTGCTCTTTTTAAGAGTTAAAAATTATTGGAGGGCAATCGGCTTTCCCGTCCTCTTTCCCTTAAAAAGACTAGGTCAATATAAAATGAAGATAAATAAAAAAAAAAACTCTCACAAAATAAGTTTTCCAAGAAGAAGTTAGGAATTCCATTAAACCAAAAATGGGAAAAATAGAATCAAATAATGTACTAAGCAGAAAACTACCACAAATCAGCAGCAATAAATAAATGAAACCGAAAACGAACAGAAATTACAATAAATAAGCGACTCGAACTCGAAACAAGCAAAAATTAGCATAGTTAAGACTCACAACTCATATGGTTTCTCAAGGCCAGAGCTTAATTTGCACTTTACTTTTAAAAAAAAAGTACAAATGAATGTGCATTGGCATTTTAACATACATATACTCATATTTATTCTTTAACATCTTATTAATTCTCATTTATTAATTTATAAAGTGAAACCATTTAATTTTTTTCAGTAAAGCGCAAATTACTCTCCGGCATAGTAAAGACCTGGGGGTTGTGAGCCCAGTCATGCTCATTTCTGCTCTTTTTGCGTTTGACTCAGTTATTTATCGTAATTTCTGTTCGTTTTGGGTTTCATTTATTTATTGATTCATATTTGTGGTAGTTTTACGCTAAGTAGATTAATTGATTTTGCTTCTGCTCATTTTCGGAATAAAGGAGTTCTTTACTTTTCCATGAAAAACCTGTTTTGTGAAAAAAAGATTTTTAAATTAATATCTCAGAAGTGACTAAAGATTCTATGTTGGAAATCTTTGGGAATATTGAAGTGAATCTAAATCTAAGGACACTATGTTCGTCCAAGTTTTCAAAATTTCTAAGAAACGACTAAGGATATTGGGTTGAAACTTTCAGTCTATGTTGAGGTGAATGTGGAGCTAAGTAAAAAAAAAAACTAAGCCTAACCAGGTTGTCAAACGTACAATGGTCCAATATCTTGCGAAAAGCTAGGGATATTAAATTAAAACTTTCAAGTAAAGTTTAGGGGGCACAGAGCTAAACCAAAAGACACCATATATGTCCAGGTTGTCAAAAGGGTGTATCTATAATAGCTCTGAAGCAGCAATAGGTATTAAGTTGAAATTTACGAGTAATTTCTAAGGGGAAGTTGAGCTAATGTGTACTCTGGTTTTCGAAAGAAAATATTGTGCTATATATAAGGAATAGCTAAGGCCGTCAACATTGAGTGCATCTTGATGGGGATGTTAAACTAATTCAAAAAACATTCTAAGCATCCTTGTTTTCAAAAGAACATATCTTTAGCATTTGAGACACAGCTGAGAGTATTGAGTTGAAACTTTCATGGCATGCCGAACAAAATCAAAGGAAACTATCTACATCTAGGTTATCAAAAGGGTACATTTACAATATCTCAGAAACCACTAAATGTATTCAGTAGGAACTTTCAGCGAATGTTAGCATGAATGCTAGGTTGTCAATTGTCATTAGGCTGGTCATTGTTTGACCAGGTTGTCAAACGTACAATGGTCCAATATCTTGTGAAAAGCTAGGGATATTAAATTAAAACTTTCAAGTAAAGTTTAGGGGGCACAGAGCTAAACCAAAACACACCATATATGTCCAGGTTGTCAAAAGGGTGTATCTATAATAGCTCTGAAGCAGCAATAGGTATTAAGTTGAAATTTACGAGTAATTTCTAAGGGGAAGTTGAGCTAATGTGTACTCTGGTTTTCGAAAGAAAATATTGTGCTATATATAAGGAATAGCTAAGGCCGTCAACATTGAGTGCATCTTGATGGGGATGTTAAACTAATTCAAAAAACATTTTAAGCATCCTTGTTTTCAAAAGAACTATCTTTAGCATTTGAGACACAGCTGAGAGTATTGAGTTGAAACTTTCATGGCATGCCGAACAAAATCAAAGGAAACTATCTACATCTAGGTTATCAAAAGGGTACATTTACAATATCTCAGAAACCACTAAATGTATTCAGTAGGAACTTTCAGCGAATGTTAGCATGAATGCTAAACTAAATCATACGGCACATATCTAGGGTGTTAAAAGTACATAAGTGCAAAATCTAAGGAATGGCTAAAGTTAATTAGTTGAAACCTGAAGGGAATATTGAGAGAGGGTTCCAAACTAATCAAAAAACACTAAGTGTATCAACGCTGTCAAAAGGGCGTGTATAAAATATTTATGCCTGCTGAGGGGGTGCCCTTTTGAAAACATACATCTTTGCATCTTTTTTCAAAAGAGCCTATCTTAATATTTAAGACACAGCTGAGGGTATTGATTGGAAACTTATACAGTATGTTAAAGGAAATCAAAGGATACTATTTGTATGTAGGTTATCAAAAGGGCAGACATACAATATTTCATAAACCACTAAATATTTTCAAATAGAACTGTCAGGGAATGTTAGCTGACATGCTAAACTCAATCATACGGCTCTATGTCTGTCTAGGATGTTAAAAATACATAAATGCAATATCTAGGGATTGGCTAACGTTAATAAGTTAAAATTTCAAGGGAATATTGAGAGGGGGTGCCAAACTAATGAAAAAACACTAAGTGTATCCTGGTTGTCAAAAGAGCACATCTACAATATCTCAAGAACTGTCAAGTTTCTTCAGTTGAGATTTATGGGGAATTTAAAAGGAGGTGCCGAACCAAATCAAAAGACACTCTGTGCACTTACATTATCATAAGGATGTATCTACAATATCTCAAAAATCACTAACTGTATTCAGTTGCAACTTTTAGAAAGTGCTGAGGAGATGTTGAACTAAATCAAATTACAATCTTTGCTTCCAGGTTGTAAGTAAAACATAACTGCAATATGGCAGGAATCGTCAGTGTATTTAAGTTGAAACTTCTAGAGAGTTTAGAGTGCAGGGTCACAAACTAAATAAAAAGACATTGCGTACACCAGGTTGTTAAAAGACCTTGTCTACAATATCCGGGGATAAGGTTAACGTACTGAGTCTAATTTATGGTTTTTCCGGGAAGGGGTCCACTAAGTCAAATGACAATCTCCACATCTGGGTTTTTAAAAGGGCAATTCTTCAATATCTCAAGAACGAATATGTGTAATAAGTTGAAACTTACAGGGAGTGATGAAAGGGAAGCTAAAATATATCAGTATTATGCGCATCGACTTTTTCAAAAGCGTGTATCTGTATTATCTAAGGAATGGATATGAATATTACGCTGAAATTTTCGAGGAATGTTAAGAGACATTCAACTGAATAAAAGAGACACTGAATACAGTTAGTCATGCAGACGAATCAGCAACTTCAAAAATGCGAGTAAAGGTATCAAGCTGAACCTGCTGGGGAATGAGGAAAAGGGTATCGAAAAAACAAAAGAAAAGCCGCAATATTTGTCAAAAGGTTTCTAAAGAGATGCATTTGCAATATTTCAGGAAGTTGTAACTTTCAGGGAAAGTGGAGGGGGATTTTAAATTAGATTAAAACAGATTGAGTGCATAAAGTCTGTCAAAATGGCATATAGGCGGAACCACAGAGGCAGCCTAAGTCATTACGTTGAAACTCACAGCAGAAATAGTGGAGGAGGCTGAACTAAATCAAAAGACAGTTTATATATCTGGGTTGTCAAAAGTGC
This sequence comes from Artemia franciscana, assembly GCF_032884065.1. Lineage (NCBI taxonomy): Eukaryota > Metazoa > Arthropoda > Branchiopoda > Anostraca > Artemiidae > Artemia > Artemia franciscana. The sequence goes on along the minus strand of NC_088869.1, from coordinate 64,083,248 downwards.
CAATTTACAATAAATAGAACGGCTTGCGTTGTTAAGTTTAAACTATCGGGAACCGACAAGGAGAATGTTGAACTAAATCCGTAGAAACTATGCATGTCAGGGTTGTCAAAATGGCGAATCTGCATTGTCACAGCAACAGCTAAAATATTAATTAGAAACTTCTGGGAAATGTTGAAGAGGATGTTGAACTAAATTGAAATTAACTATTTGCATCCATGGATTCAAAAAGACGTGCCTACAATATCTCAGGAGTGGCTAAGGGTATTAAGTTGATACTTTCAGGGATTTTAGAAGGAGATACTCGATTAAATCAAATGACACAAAATGCTTTATGGTTGACAAAATGTCATGCACGTAATATCTTAGGAGCAGCTTAGGTATTCTATAGAAATTTTAAGTAAGAGCTAGGGGTGATATTGAATTAAATCGAAAGATACTCTATAAATTGAAGCTGTCAAAATAGGGTCTCTAAAATCTTAGGAACTACTAAGTATATTAGATTAAAACCTTCAAAGGGGTTAAGAGTCAACTAAACCCCAAGAAACTATGTGCATTCAAGGTGTCACAAAGGACATCTATGCATTATCTCAGGTACATCCAAAGGTATGAACTAACAGCTTACGACATCAAGCTAAAATTTTGAGGGAATCAAACAGTTCATGTTAACGAACTGTAAGTAAGGAGCAACCCGGCTCAATGGTAATCGAAACTCTAAAAAACAGAATTTTGACACCAATAGATAAATAAAAAGAATCAGATTTTTATTTTTATTTTAAATAGAGAAGTGTCATCAAGTTTAGTCTTACCCATCAAAAATTACGAGCCTGAAAAAACGGCCTTATTTTTGAAAACGGAAGACCCCCCTCCTCCCAAAAAAAGTCATAGAAACCTAGTGAAAATCACACCATTTAATTCAGCGTGTCAGAGAGCCCTGTTTTAAAGGTTTCAAGCTCCTATCTGCAAAAACGTGTATTTTCGCATTTTTTTACAAGAAGAAAGATCACGGATGCGTGTTAATTTGTTTTTGTGTGTTTTTTTTGTGTTTTTTTTTCTTTTTTGTTGGGATACATGGGAGCATTACATGGAGAATTTTTTCATGGGAAAGAAAATTTCTATTAAGGGGGTGCTGGATTTTGCAGTATCATTTAAAAAACAATCAGAAATAAAATTAGAAAAACCAATTTTTTAACTAAAAGAAAGGAGCGACATTAAAACTTAAAACGAACAGAAATTCGTTTATATATTAAAGAGGCTGTCCCCTCCTCAATGCCCTGATCTTTATGCTTAAGTTTCTTATTGTTTTAAAAAGTAGAGTTGCGACAAAGAGTCAAACTTTAGCATAAAGAGCGGGGCGTTAAGGAGGGGATAGCCCCTGTTTTATACGGGATAATTTCTGTTCGTTTTAAGTTTTATGCTGCTCCTTACTTTCAGTTAAAAAAAACTTTTTTATTTAACGTTGGATAGATAAACCTATTTTATTTAAATTTTGTCTTCAGGCGACAAAGGTGAGCTTATAAAGGGCAAAAATATTTTAAAAGTGATGTTGTATTGATTCTTAGTGTGAATTTTTTTTTATGTTGATCTGGTTAAAATCTTAGGCGCAAAGAAAGTTAAATTAAAGCTATAATTTAATTTTAAGAATCCAAAGAATTTCACCGGAACAGATCTGGTTGCATTGATTCTTGATGTATTTTTTTTCTTCTTCTTTTTTTTTAAGAACAAACCAGTACTCTTTGTAATAAATAAGAAAAGAATATTATTATGAATAATAAAGTTGCTAGTTTAAAAATAATAATTTATGAATGATAAAATTACTGCAAATGAGAGCATGACTATCATACCCCAAATCTTTTAAAGACGAGAATGTAAATAGTCGTTTCATGGAAACAAAAGGTATTTTAGCGTTGTCTCTTTTATAGCTTTAATAAATCCAAAATTTCTGAAACTTTCAGCATGAATCTCAATATATATATTAAACTGTCAAACTGTGTTCATTCGCTCTTTCATTATTCCTGGTTGTTATACTGATCTTTTTTTTTTTATCATGTTATGATAATAAAAACACACAACTCAAATAAATATTGTTTTCAGTAAATTGCTAATGCCGCTGTTGTAATAGGGCATGTAGGATGCGTTAGCCTTACTCTTGTTTGTGGTAATTTCTGGTCGTTTTAGTTTCGACTTGATTATTCTTAGTGATTTCTGTTTGTTTTGAGCTCGAATCTATATTTGAGTTCATTTCTGATAATTTTTAGTTTATTGTAGCTCTGTACTCTTCTTTGAAATAATTCTTTTGTGGATAAAGTATGTTAGATTAAGTATCAGACAAACCTTATCTGTCCTGTTTTGTTGGCCTTGCCTTGTGCATGCATACTAGATTTGAAATAAGCAAAAGCTGAACATTGGAAAAGTCTAGTATTTGAGCTTTTTTTCTTTTGCTTTCACTTTTTTTGCATAGAGTTTGGTCTTTTCTCCCCCTTTTCATTATATATTTGTTTGAATGAAAAGGTAGTTTTGTTCAAACGCAAAACAATTTTAGCTTAGAGAATTGGGGTTTGGAACGGTGCACCCCCCCCCCCCCCTGGTTCAACGAACAATTTTTGTTCATTTCAAAGTTTAATTTTACTCTGTACTTTCACTTGAAACACAAAACCTTTTTCTCATTCATTAAAAACCAAAAAATAAACAGTCGATGCTAACCCAGTAAACATACTGTATTTCTAGTTTTATTACTTTGGCTGTATTATGTTATGAATTCTGTTTTTTGTTGTTATTGTCGTTTTTCGCATTGTGCTATTATTGTACATTTGTTATATAATGGATTTCATTTGTAATTTTGCTTTATTTGTAATTTTTTCGGCACTTTTCTTTTCGTGTTGAATTCTGTTTACCATTTATATTTAGAGTGTATCCTAAGTAAATTCAATTAAATTCCAAATTGTTCTTCCAAAAATGGGGCCTTTAAAAAGGGCCAAAAAACTTCTTTTTATGCTGGAAACTTCATTCGTAATTTTCAAAACCATGAAATGCAAATAAAATTTTGATATGGTTTAGGCAATAACGGGGCACAAAAAGGAAAAAAAGACTCCAAATAAACAGCTCAAAGATTATAAACCCAAGAAACTGAACCAGGAGATTAGTAATAGACATAATAATAGGTTTTGGCACGGGGCCTTAAGAAATGGGACACAATAATTATTTCATATAATAGAAATAATGATGATATAATAAAAACTGATATTTGCTAGTTTTTTGGCCAGGGGGACTTAAATGTACAGACAAAACATGCAAATACTGAAAAAATTGGTTTTTCCTAAAATAGGGCCCAAAAAGAGCAAAAAAAAAAACGTTCCAAAAATATAAAGCTAACTTTACTACCCATTTCAATTCCTAGTCACTTAGGGTTCTATTTATTGTTGAAGAATAGTTCAGCTCGCTTCATTTAGGATCTATTTCTGCTAAATCTCCTTCAACTTTTTTATTATTTTTTATTTTGGAAATAATTTCAAAAAAAATACTACAGAAAAAAGTAATAGTCACATAGGTGTCTTCTATCAGATACACTATGATATGTCAAATGATATTTTTCCTGGTAAATAGACATAAAAAAATACTGGGTATGTAAACTATTTGCAACTGAAGAAATTTGGGGAGCTGCTATTAATGAAAGAGCTTAATAGCTGATTGAAAATTATAGACAGCGATTGTACCATGTATTAATAATTGAGTGATTTAATTTTTAAAAATCAACTTGGCTCCCCCTTATTTTAAGCTATAAAGTAAATCTTTTCATTTAATGAAAAACTATTTTTTCATTAAATATTAACAAAAAATATAAAAATAATGTATAATAAGCAAACATGATGCAAATACTATTAATACGAGGAGATTAGAAAAGATCAGTTTTTTCTTGTTTGGTTACAAGTGTAAGCTTTACTATAACTCATTACTTTTATTAGAAAGTCATTATTTTATTTTACTGAAAACAAAGATTCTTTCTTTTTAATTTTTCTTTTAATATCATGTCTATTCCAGCCTTTAGAAGAGCACCAGGACATTAATTGTATACTTAAATACTTCCAAAACGCACTGCCAAGACTGTCAACAACATTTTAGGATATAATCACTTTTATTGTGTACACGTCCATTATATTTTGTAATAAAGTAATTTATATATTTTCTCATTTCTGATCAACTTTTCTATTTCAGATAATTTGTATACCTGGTATTCTAATTAAGAGCAAATGTTTTGTGTTTGAATTATGTAACAGAAAAAAATGAAAACTTAAAGAAATATTATGGCCACCAAATTACTAAAAGATATGAAGTTGAAAATATTTTTTTGCTATAGCAAATATACATGCTAAGTAAAATCTAAAAAACAAGACCCTAATATGCAAATAAAATTACGCCAAGACTTTATAAGGGACTAAAAAAAAAACTTTTTCTGGTCGGCTTGAATCGAATATAATTAATAATGCGGCGAAGGTGGATAAAATGAAGAAGAAGAAAAAAAAGAATTGCCCGATATAGGAGCCCTAAAACAGCCTAAAAGACTTTTAAAAAACGACTCAAAACTTACATATACAAGCTCTGGAAACTTAATAGATACAAAAAAAAAGGTTTGGGCATGGACCCTAGGGATATAGGACTGAAAACTTTCTTTGTGAGCTTTAAACTGATATCCGTAGCTCTTTGGACGTAAATACACAAAATGGTAAAACAATGAATTACTCTCAAATAGGGTGCTAGGAAAGAGAAAAATACACTTCAAATGATTTGAACTTAATTTCATTTTCTATTTTAGTTCTTGTTCGCTTAGAGTTTCATTTATTGTGTCAATGTAATTCCTATTTGGTTCCTTTCTGATATATTAGTGCTCTATCTGGGTATTGCTTTTTCGAAATACCTTTCTTGGGAGGCATTCTCAAAATTAGTCATAAAAAACATAATAACGACATGACCATCTTCTGTTAGATAAACTTCGATGTGTGAAGTGATCTTCCTCCTACTAAACAGACACAAAAGAATTTTGAGCTTCAACGCTATTTGTAACTGCAGAAGTTTTGGTAGTTGTGGTTACTGAAGGAGTTGCATAGCTCATTGAAAAATGCAAATATGGATTGTACACCCTTATTTATTAATAATGGGTGACTTTGTTTCTTAGAATCAACTTCAAACTTATCAAGTTATAATATTATTATCCGTTTGGACTATTGTAGTTGAATATAAGTTGGCTCCCCCTTATATTAAGCTTTAAAGTCAATCTTTTCATTTAATGAAAAATTAATTTTTTTCGACTGCAAGAAAAATAAAGATTTATTTTCATTTCCTTTGGAATATAGTCTATTATATCTTGTCTAATCCACCCCTTGAACGTATAATAAGCAAACCTGATGCAAATACTATTAGTACGAGGAGATAAAAAAAGATTAGTTTTTTTTTTTGGCTCCATGTGTAAGCTCCACTATAACTCTACTTTAATTAGGAAATCAATTATTTTTTTTCAACAGAAACGAATAATTTTTTTGTTCCTTTTTAATTTACTTTTTAATATCTTGTCAATTCCAGCCTTATATGAGCGTCTAGAGATATTATTTGTAGACTCAAATATCTCCAAAACAAACTACCAAGATAATTAACAACACTTTAGGAAAGATTAAATTTTTTTTTTGTATACATGTGCTTTAGATGAGGCAAAAATGTGACTAATAGGTGATCAGTAAGCGGCAGAAGGTTTGACTACGGAATACGGGGTAATCAACAGTGCTGATTTTGAATATGGGCCAGAGGGGTACTAATATGGGCCAGAGGGCCAGAGAATATATTTTTGCCAGAGGGGTACTAATCTTCCAAACTTGAAAAATCACATTTTTTTCTCTTAAGAAATACGTTTTGCAAAAACTTTCAGCAATAATCGCGCAGCCTTTGGTGATCGATACCACTGATTACGAGTGCCCCACAATGCTGATGGTATTGAAACTCGCAATTTAATTGTATTCTCTCTTCAAAAAAGCTCAAATATCATGCGTTTGATGAATAACGGAAAGTTAAATTACGTCTGCTTCTAACAGCAACTACTAGCTATTTCACACAATGTAATATACCAAAAGAAAACTTTCAGCAATAATCGCGCAAAAAAAAAAAACTTAAAAGATACCAGTTCAGTATGTCAAATTGTTCCTCCTGATTCTAAATTATAGATAGAAGAAACTTCGAAAACTACAGAATTATGGAGCATAAGAGAAGCATTGAAATATGTTACACTACAGCCACACAGTGAATCGTACAGTCTACTTCCTGTACATGAGCAATTTCCCGTACACCGCTTGCACACCCAGTACTCAGGGACCACACAATATGGGAATACCTTAAGGGTGGACACAACTGACCTAACCTTGCCATCCTGGAAATTCCAGTTGGACATCTAAGGGTTCTAGAAACTGTGTCTTTGGTAGTATAGCATAGTACTCAAAGGTAGTGTCAGATAACGGAAATTATTTGAGCTCCCACTTTCAAGTGTATAAACATATTCAAAGGCCGTAAGGAGGGGTAAGTAGGTATGGATTATTACCACAGACAGTGACAATGAATTTCCTTCAAATTTAAAGACATTTCTCTTGCACAGAAGTACCATGCCTATACCTCTCTATTGCTTCGACAAGTAAAGATATCCCTTCATTCAATCCCCTTTTCTCAATAGTCATAGCCAAAATTCTCTTTCCCCTAGAGAAAATAAAACCAACTATATCACTGCTAGACACTGAATATTCATGCTATCAGACATGAAATTCCCATTTTTTACATATTTTAGTTTTAACCAAGGAATGGCTTAAAATGACAAAGAAATAGGAAAACAGTGGTCGTGTCATTCACATCAACATACACAATACTAATGCCCCTTTTTAAGTAGTCCGTGTGCAGCACAGCTCTAGTGTCCACCTCTTTCTGGTAAAACTGAAACGAAATTAATGCTTCCACTTCTGCTGAAAATCAATATCTTTTTCCGGTCTTATAATGTCTTCAGAGAGGCAGACACTTAAAGCTGCTTGCAAAACAAGAAATAAGTCTTCTAACACGTCAGATGAAAGTTTAATAATTTCTTCTTTTGCCTTGGAATTTAATAGTATCGAGTTCAAATCACTTAGTTTTGAGTGTCAGCCTATAAATGCTGCAGATTTGCAAGGAGATCCTCGTGCTCAAGGCAACCACCCAGTCCTTCAGTCAGATCATATAGCTTTCTTTGTCACAATAGCAAAATTTTCCAAATAATATATTTGTTTATATTTGTTTTACATGGCTCTCAATGATTTCTGAGGTCTAAGTGGCTTTTGAGGTACGGCATTAACTCAACCATCCTTGATTGAGTTGATTCCCTAATAATCTCAACGGTAACAGGCCACTCATTCAAATTACCTTTTGTTTCTGGATACTCCAGAAGAACTTACAGGGCTCTTGACTGAACTACAATCTTCCCAGAAATGGTACTCTTGTCAAATATAGGAAAAGCTCTTGAAATATTCCTTCAGATGGGAAAACCCTGCTTCGCTAGTAACGTTAAATCTCACCAATACCCTTTTGACACTTTGAAGTTCAGCATTGATAAAACTGTTCATAGCATAAAAAGTCTGTTTTTTTGCTTTTTTTTTTTCACCAGCTCAGTACTAAGTACCTTCATTTTCCTAAAGACAGCTTTATCTTCGTAGCTCGAGTGCTCTGTTTCCAGGAGCTTGCACATCGCGAAGACAGTCGGGAATTTCATTACTGACTGTATCAATAGTAATATATTGAGCACATCCTCATTACTGCATGAAAAAGGGTTGAGACCACACTTCACATTAACAAAAACCTTACGCTGTTAAAGAAATGACGATTTTCATGGTGAGTGGTTGTCAAACTCATTCTGAGGTACAATACATAGCAACTCCCTGAATTTAGCTGAGACTCATGCACAAAAAGGAAGAGTTAAAGTTTACTACACAAGTCCCAACTCATTCATCGTAATCTCTGTCAATCCACCCTTTGTCTTTGCATCCAAATTAATAGTGGATTCTATATCATGCGTTAGAGGATACGGATTTATAATTCCAGGTTATCATAAGGGGATAAGAGCAATATATCGAAAACCGCTAACCGTATTCAGTTGAAGCTTTTAGAGCTGTTTAGTAGATGTTGAATGAAATAAAATTTAAAAAAAAAGCTTCCAGGTTGTTTTAAAAGTAGTTTTTTTCGTGGTTGTTTTTCAGGTTTTTTGTAGTCAGGTTCCTGACTACAATTAAACAAAAAAAAACAAGTTTTTTTAAATGAAAGTAAGTAGCTACATTAAAACTTAAAACGAACAGCAATTACTCTGTATATGAAAGGGGCTTTTCCTCCTCAACGCCCCACTCTTTAAGCTAAAGTTCGACTCTTTCTCTTAACTCTACATTTTAAAACAGTAAAAAACTGTTACACGTTTTATTTGTTTAATTTCTGGAAGGTTTTGAATTAATGCATGTTTTGATCTTGGCTCTCCGCACATAAATAATTAAAATGAAATTTGCATATTAATTTTTTTGGGCTAAATGGCTTTTTCATAGTTTTAATCAGAAGATTTTGAGAAAAAAAGAACAAGGGAGGAGGCCTAGTTGCCCACCAATTTTTTAATTACTTAAAAAGGCAACTATAACTTATAAAGTTGTACGAACGTTTTCATAAGTAAAAAATATACGTAACTTACAAATTAAATTACGTAGCAAACTTCTATATTCGTATGTTATTATTGCATATATGAGGGGGCTCACCTCTCGTCGATACCTCACTCTTTACATTAAAACTTAAATTGTGTCCCAATTCCTTAAGAATGATCCCTGAATCACAAAGGCCGTAGAATAAATAGTTGAAATTACTAAAAATACTTTAGCGTAAAGAGCGAGGTATTACGAGAAGGTAAACCCCTCATATGCGTAATAATTTCTGTTCTTTTTAAGTTTTAATGCTGCTTCTCACTTTCAGTAGAAAAAACTTTTCATATTTATTTTATCACTGTTTTTTTAAATAATGCTAGAAAATCCTGCGCCCCCTCCATTGAAAGTCTCTTCCCCCATGAGAAGTTCCTCCATGGGAAAATCCTCCCACGTAACCCCCCCCCCCCCTCAACTCTCCCACCCAAACCAAAAAAATTCCTCTGAAAACGTCTGTCCACTTCCCAGTAAATATTACTATATGTTAATACAGGTCAAACTTTGTAACTTGCAGCCCCTCCCACGGGGACTGCAGGGGAGTAAGTCGTCCCCAAAGAAATATTTATTAGGTTATTTGACTATGGCGAATAAAATGGCTATCTCAGAATTTTGATCCGATGACTTTGGGGAAAAAATGAGCGTGGGAGGGGGCCTAGGTACCCTCCAATTTTTTTGGTCACTTGAAAGGGCACTAGAACTTGTAATTTACGTTAGAATGAGCCCTTTCGCGACATTCTAGGACCACTGAGTCGATACGATCATCCCTGGAAAAAAAAAAAAACAAAAAAAAACAAACAAATTAACACACATCCGTGATTTGTCTTCTGGCAAAAAATGTGAAATTCCACATTTTTGTAGGTAGGGGCTTGAAACTTCTACAATAAGGTTCTCTGATACGCTGAATCTGATGATGTGATTTTTGTTAAGATAGTATTACAATTTAGGGGGTGTTTTCCCCTATTTTCTTAAATGAGGCAAATTTTCTCAGGCTCAAAACCTTTGATGGGTAAGATGGGTAATCTTGATGAAACTTATATATTTGAAATCAGAATTAAAATGCGATTCTTTTGATGGAACTATTGATATCAAAATTTCATTTTTTAGAGTTTCAGTTACTATTGAGCCGGGTCGCTCCTTACTACAGTTCGTTACCACGAACTGTTTGATATGTCAGGAATACCCATTATAATTAAAATGAGACTTTTAGGGAATTTAGAGAGTACGGTCATAAATGAAATTAAAAGACACTACTTGCACCGAGGTTGTCAAAAGGCCTCATCTACAATATATAGGATTAAGGTATCCCTTGGTGTATATAAGTGTGTATAGGAGTAGCTCATGAAACAAAATTATTCAGATGGTGATACCCTGCTTCGATAGTAATGTCAAAACTCACCAATACCCTCAGCATTGATGAAACTGTTCACAGCGCTAAAATTTTGTTTTTTTTTGTTTGTTTCACTAGCTCATTACTTATGACCTTCACTTCGCTAAAGACAACTTCATCTCCGTAACTCATGTGCTCTGATTCCAGGAGCTCGCATATCGAGAGGACAGTCAGCAATTTCATTAACTATTGTATCAGTAGTAAGAATATTGACCAAACCTTCATCACCGCATCGAAAACGGTTGAGCCTAGATTCCAGAAAAGGCTTCAAATTAATTAATATTTTTTGCTATTACAGGAAGGGTGAACTTCATGGTGAGCGGTGTCAAAATCTTTTTGAGGTACAATACATAGAAAATCCTCGAATCTAGCTGAGACTCATGCACGAAAAGGAAGAATTAATGTCCACCTCACAAGTCCCAGTTCATTTATGGTAATTCCTATCAATCTATCCTTTGTCTTTGCATCCAATTAATAGCGGATTCAATAGCATGTATCAAGGAATTTGGAATTATAATTGCACGTTATCATAAGGGAATCAAACTTTTGACTCATAAAAAGTAACTAGAACTTTCAATTTTCTGACAAATGAGCCACCTTTATAGTTTATACGACCACTCCTTACATAAGAACCTCATGCCTCTGGGACATAACTTAAAACACTTGCCCCCAGACTCTGGTGTGGGGGGGGGGGGCTTAGAACCTGAAGTTTTTGCTATCTGATGTGTGAACTATTTAAAAAAAATTGCTATATCAAAATTTATACGGGGTAGAAGTTGGGAAAAAGGACTAGGGAGGGCCAATGCTAGTTGCGTTCGGATATCTTTCGACTCTTAAAAGGGAACTAGAAATTTTAATTTCTATTCAAATGAGCCACTTTTGAAGTTTATACGACCACCCCTTACATAAAAAACCTTATATACGATAACTAAAAACGTCTGCCTCTGGGCTCTGGGGTTTTTTGTCGAACTCAGAGTTTTTGTAATATTGATGCTTTTTGGAGAAAAACGGGTTTGGGGGAAAATCAGCTAGGAGGGGCTAGTTACCCTCGGATCTTTTTGACTTTTAAAAAATGAACTAGAACTTTCAATTTCCAATCACATGAGCCCTCTCCAAAGTTTAAACGCCTATCCTTCCATAAAAACAATTTATGCCCCTAGAACATGACTAACAACGCCTGTCTCCAGGCCCAAGGAGGTCGGGTCGACACCGGAGTTTTTCTTATCAGAATTTTGAACTATTTTTAACACAAGGGCTATCTCAAAATTTACATCGGATGGGTTACATCGGAGTGTGTCGACACCGGAGTTTTGTCGTATGACCTTTGATCTATTTTTAAAAAATCCCCAAACTTGTATCAAATGGGGTTGGAGAAAAAGGGCGTGGATGACTAGTTGTCATCCGATCTCGTTTCACTCTGAAAATGTGAATTATTACTTTCAATTTCCAATCAAATGAGCCCTCTCTGAAGATCATACGAGCATCCCTCTCACATGAACCATATATGCCCCCAGGGCGTAACTTGGAACGCTTGCCCATCGGGCCCTGGGGGATTGTATTGACACCAGAGTTTTCTTATCATACCTTTGAACTGTTTTTAACAAAATGGTTATCTCATAAATTTTATCGGATGGGTCTGGGGGAAAAAGTGGGGGAGGGGGGGGCTATTTAGCCTCGGATCTCTTTTGACTCTAAAAAGTGAACTAGAAATTCCAATTTCCAATAAAATGAGCCCTTTATGAAGCTAACACGAGCATCTTTTCCAAAAAAAACACATATGCCTTCAGGGCATAACAACACCTGTCCCTGGGACCTGGGGGGGGGGGGGGTATGTCGACACTGGAGTTTTTCTTATCTGACCTTTGAACTATTTTTAACAAAATGGTTATCAAATAAATTTTATCAGATGCGTTTGGGGAAAAAAGGCTTCTCATTGGGGGCTAGTTGCCCTAGGATCTCTTTTAACTCTTAAAACTGCACTAGAACTTTCAATTTTCAATCAAATGAGTCCTCACTGAAGTTTGTACGAGCATCCCTTTCACAAGTACCGTATATATTCCCAAGGAATATCTTAAAATGCCTGCCCCCAGGCCTTGGGTGGCTGTGTCGACACCTGAGTTTTCGTTATCTGAAGTTTGAACTATTTTGAACAAAATGGTTGTTTCAAAATTTTTATCGGGTGCATTTGGAGAAAAAGGGACGTTGGGGAGGGAGGGGGTCGATTCTAACTTACAACGCCTGTCCCTAGGCTCTGGGGGGATGTGTTAGCACCTGAGTGTTTGCTATCTGACCTTTGACCTATTTTTAACAAATGGCTTTCTCAAAGTTTTCTCGGATGCATTTGGAAAAAATGAGCATGGGGGGCTAGTTGCCCTCCGATAACTTTTTACTCTTAAAAAGGGCACTAGAACTTCTGATTTCAAATAGAATGAGCCCTTCCGAAGCTTTTGCAACAACCTCTTCCATATGAAGTGCCTCTGAAAAAAAAGGAATAATAAACAAATAATTAATAAAACGTTTGAGCCGTTTTGTCCTTACTATAGGCTTCGTTGCCTCGGATGTAAAGTTGATTTTCGTATCCATTATGATTGGTTACATCAGATTGCATCCTCAAATCTTCTTCTGCTTGCTGGTCACCCAAAACCTCAAATATCGAACTCAGCCTCCGGAACTCTCTTTTCAAGGAATCTACAGACGAATTTCAAGAATGATCTCCCCAGGGATTTTATTGCAAATAAATGTGTAGTGAACTGAAAAAAGAATGGAGTGGTGCCTTTAGCAGGTACTCCAACCCTAACGTATTTTTACGTTTGTGCCATAGTAGCTTAAAAAACAGCAAGAGTATTTCAATGGAATTTATATACTTATCATTAATAAGGGGTATTTACTCCAGTTAAGTGTAAAGAGTTCCATTGGATTTAACTTATTGTCTTAGAGATGCAAGAGAGAAGGCTTGTTCGTTTACATGTTCAAATATACGTAGGTTTACTATTTGGATAGAAATAATGCGGGCGGATTTCCAAACCATACCCTCGAGAAGGATCTTGAGCGATGTCAAAGCTAGAAGATTTATGGAAAAGGGGTGGCTGATTTGGCACTACAGTGCATCAGGACGATACTTGTATGTTTGGAATAGGCTCTGTGTAAGTTTCTGGACTTCTAAGGTAGAGTAGCTGACGCATTTGTATGGAGTATCTGTGTCAAGAAGGATTTCAAGAACATCCTTGCCACCATCATCAAAACGTAAAACTCGGCAAAGGCCAGCGACACTGCTTAGCGAGAGTTTCCGTCTTTAGCATAGAATCTTGTATCATAATCACGAAAGTTCCATAGAGAGGGAATGAATGCAGTTTTTGAAGATGGTAGCGCATGATTCTGGTGGAAAAATCATTCTTTTATTATAGCTTGCATTGCTAAATCACACAAACAGCGTCACAATGAGATTCCATGAATTGGACTCACACCGTTTTACTTTTAGACACAAACCAAAAAGCCAACCCTTGTGAGGCATTTTGTTGGATTAAATAAAAAAGTAAGTTTTTTTTAACTGCAAGTAAGGAGCAACATTAAAACTTAAGACGAACAGAAACAACTCCGTATAAGAAAAGCGCCGTCCCCTCCTCAAAGCCTCGCTCTTTACGAAAAAGAGCGAGTAAAGATTGAGGCGTTGAGGAGGGGAAAACCCCTTTCATATACGGAATAGTTTCTGTTCGTTTTAAGTTTTAATGTCTCTCCTTACTTGCAGTTAAAAAAACTTGTTTTTCTTATTTAATTTCCGAATGTTTGTAAATTAATGCATGTTTTACTCACCACATTTGAATAATTAAAATGAAATTTGAATATTAATTTTTTGTCTAAATGGCTTTCTCATATTTTTTTTGACGATTTTGATAAGAAAAAGAGGGGGGAGGGGGCCTAGCTGCTCTCCGAATTTCGATTACTTAATAAGGCGACTAGAACTTTTGAATTTTTTTTACGAACGTTTTTATTAGTAACAAATACACTTAAATTACGAATTAACTTACGTAACGAACTTCTATATTTGTATTTTTTTTATTACGTATATGAGGGGGTTTGCCCCCCCCATTTAATACGTCGCTTTTAACACTAAAGCTTGAATTTTCTCACAATTCCTTAAGAATGACCGCTGAATCACAAAGGCCGTAGAATAAATAGTTGAAATTACTAAAAATACTTGAGCGTAAAGACGACCATAATGTCAAGTGTAGATTATGTAATCCATGTAGATTGTATAGAGGATACGCCGGGCAAATTAAAGACTGTAATTCCTGTCTCGAAGATGTTTGTGACTCTCTTACTAGAGGTTTCCTATGTTCCATTTGTCACTAAGTCACTAAGATTTTGTCGCTAATATGTTACTAAGATAATAATTTGTCACTAAGATAAATGTGATCAATGGGGAATGCTTACCCTGGCTTGATCACAAAAAATCTTAAACGTGATGTCAGTTTAATTTTCAGAGACTGGTATCCTCATGGTATAAACTTGTTTTGGGGGGAGGAATCTGTTCTACGCTTCAATTGCTGCAATAATAAGAGAGTCTGGTTTTTACGACATCACCGTGAAGATACTGGCTATTGTGATTATAAGCCTACCCATTATTATTTGGCTGTTCAAAAAAGTAAACTGAAACACGTAAATTTTATAATATGAGTCAAAATAGTACGATTGACTCAACAAGGATATATAATAAAAATGATACATTATATTGTCGAAAATGTAACCCTGACTTAGCATGCCAAGATGAATTCACGTTTAATGCCACCACTTATCATTATCAACGGTTACCTATACCTCGAACAAGAAATCTAAAGAATTAAGGCTCTTTTATACAAACAATAGACATGGTAACATAAGAGGAAAAACAGCAATATTGTACAGAAACATACAATAAACAAAGAGGAAGGATTTTTTGTACCTTTGTAAATATAAATAAACAAATTCACAATTTTTTTTAAAGTATATCAGTTTTAGGGCACAGGAGTTGTATTGTATAGGTAGTAAAGATATTTTTTAACTAGAAAGTCATTCACTCGAAGATTGTCTACATAAATGATGACAAATTCAGAGAAATTCACGGTATGTATATCTGCGTGATCGAAAAATAAAACAGAATAGTGCATGAAATCCACAGAATTTGGTTGATAAGTCTTGTACTCGCATCTGATTTTGAGTAATAGATTTTCTACTTTGCTCAAGAAACGTTTTGATCTGAGGCATGTAGAACGCATACGGTAGACCAAAAGGATTGAAAAATTCAACATTCTTCTCTATTTGAAGGCTGCATAGCACACGGCACGACTTACCCATCAATGAGTTCATATTAACAATAATAAGAGTACTGGTAACATTTTAAATATGGTCCAGGAAACCTGAGGGTATGCAATAGGATTCGTATTTAGACATTTGGGGTTCCAAATTGAATATAGTGATTATTGAGCAAGATGTTGAGAATTTGACAAAGATCCAATTACACTAGCACTTATACAAAAGCCAAAGGGAGTTTTGAAGGAATTTTGCCATTGATAAATGATGAATTGGTGTGGGTACGTATACCCATAGCAATATGTCGTTAATCCTGATCGTATGTTAGACGAGCAGTTTAATAATTTTTCCACTAGCTCTAAATTTTTCAATAACCAAACCAACAGTGCTCATAACCTGTTGTTTTCGTCTCTGAGGTACTGCCAAGGTGAGAGACTGCTACATCAAGTGGAGTGGCAATTACTTTTTCCCAAAATTAAATTGGACGGAGTAAGTTGTAGCTTCATATCAATCTTAACATTGGGAGGCATCTATTGAGGTATATTATATATTTTATCATTTATTTTCCCAAAAAGTATAAACCTTTAGTTGTGATATCTCTTATTATATTGCTATTATCAGTATCCTTTTATATTTCTCTTATAACTAAACTGCTCAATTTCCTATAGGATATTTGTGTCATCAACATTAATTGCATACAACTTACATAGTTTGAAAAATTATTGCTTGTGCTCGCCAACGTTCCATTTATGTAGACTCTTATTTGTCTCAACAAATTGTGTAGTACACAATTTTCATAGGATAACGCCTCGGCTACACTAGGTTTTCTTTGTGTTTTTTTTCTACAATCACATGCATATATATAAATATGTTAGCGGAATTTAAGAAATAGTCTTCACTGGAATAAATTTGAAAATGTACGTTTTCGGGGGGTGGTTGTTCCCAATCAAGTATGTATCTATAGTTGTCACATGTGTAAATGTACTGCTCGTGTTAGTGTCCATTCTATATTCATATCCAATAACAAAATCTCTAAATGTCTTACAGGACATTGGTGTCTTCGATATGAATTGTATATAAATGGCATAGTTTGAAAAACTGTTGCTTGTGATAACTAACGTTCCATTTATGTAGACACTTATTTGGCTAAGAAATTGTGTAGACACAATTTTCATAG
Source organism: Artemia franciscana (assembly GCF_032884065.1). Taxonomy (NCBI): domain Eukaryota; kingdom Metazoa; phylum Arthropoda; class Branchiopoda; order Anostraca; family Artemiidae; genus Artemia; species Artemia franciscana. Next base: position 64,066,675 of record NC_088869.1, on the reverse strand, counting down.
GATAGGCCCTCAGCTCGCACTTTGTTTTCCATTGTATTTTTGCAATCTCATGCAAATATAAATGTGGGAGTCAATTCTATGAAATAGCTTTCACTGGAATAAATTTGAAAATGTATGTTTTCAGAAAGCGCTTATTGCGAATAAAATTGTTAGTAGTAATCATGTTTTACACTCACATCAACATATTGTGTATTGTAAAGATGTAGAGATGAGATGCCTGAGAGATGAGATTCCTTATGCTGCAGATTCTTTATGTGCCAATTCTTTGAAAATCAAAAATTTTTCGATGTAAACATTTGTGCTCTTGGTTTTTTTTTCTTCTTTGACAAGAGCAATGTTTTACGGATACAGCTTCAGTTGAGACTGATGAGTGATGAGGTGTTTCTTGACCTTTTTAAATCTTTTCCACTTTGTCATGATTTCTATCACTCGACGAGGGACTCCTAAGATTTTTTCGTAGGCTACAAAAAAAATTCACGGTAGTTGGTGGAATATATTTTCTTAGCCAGGGAAATGCAGAGTGAAACAACTTAGCAAACCATTTGCCGAGACTGTAACTGGACATTGAAGAAACGCCTCTGTAATAGTCCATTCTATGACCCAATTGACGTGCCATATGAGCAATAACATATCAGTAAATATCAGGGAAAACAAAAGTATCTATTAGCCATCTCACTGAATGGGTCGACAAAATATGTAATCACAGCCAAACCTTTTGTTATTGCTAAATTATTGCCTAATTCACTTTTTCATATTATTTGACAATAATATTTCATATTATTTGACATATTGTTTGAAAATAATAATATGAATAATATGAATAATATGAAACAATAATATGAATAATATGTATTTGTTCCAAATACGAAGTGTTGACCGGAATATATTGAAAACACTTTATATTGTAGTGGTGAATGTGTCCGTGGGTGGTTTTTCGCTCAAGAACGCGCAGTAGGGGGACATTGGTATTACCAACTCTTGATGTCTCAACAACTGACGCATAAACAAATATACAATTGTCTGATGAAAAACAGGGTGGATAGTCTGCAAAAATAACCCATTCAATCCTAGTTATAGTACCAGAACTCTTACACTTGATTACAATCCGCTTAAAACCTAGAATATCTCTCAGATTATCTTTGAGAATAACCCTTTCATACTCGTTTGGAGAGCTAATGCAAACCCTACTATTTTCCTTTGAATGCTTAAAGTGGAATGCATCATTCAGACAAGCAGAGAATTCTTATTGATTTCACAACACAAATCAGTCATACTACCATATCCCTTATATTTTAGGGTAGGATGCGGATATATATCAGATTTAAGTGATTTCATCAAATTTTCTTCCTCACCATACACTGGTTAATCTTGACTTGACTTACTTGACTTATGTCTCCTGTCGGGCACTGCTCGGCGTAGACAGTGACGTCTGCCTCCTCCATCCACTTCGGTCCGTGGTGAGTATTTGCTCTTCACCCTGTCTGATGTTTGCCATCGTCAAGAATTCGGACAGGCTGTTGGGCTGGTTAATCGTTTGGTCTAATCTTTATATTACATGAACGATCCTATCTCAGGATACCATAAATATTTTTAAGAATACAATCATCAAGAGAAACTTCACACTTACCTTTAAATTTATTGGTGGGGGAGAGTTTTGCCCGATAGTCTCCTGTTTTATTCAAATTATCATAGAGGTGTCACAGACATTTGACATGAGTAGCACATAAAAATCTATAGGCATTGTGAACGTCTTCAGCAGCAATCCAAGAATCAAAGTCAGAGTTGTTTTCTACCCAGCGCATTAGCAACCGTCTACCACACTTGTCATTGTGACTCTTTAATAACTTTTAAATCTGAGAAATTCCGTCGTTTTTAAAATTTTGCAGTTCATACTCGTAAAAACAGCCAAAATTCTTTTCTCCTGTTTCATCACGTATACGATATGTTACGAGTTTAATTTCTAAGACTTTTGATACTTTAGTAAGCTCAGTAGACCACAAGTAATTCTTTTTTTCAAAAATGTTGCTTATTCTAATGGATCAAACTGTATCGTCAGCTGTATCACCAAAATTAAGTTTCTTCTTTTTGACCTACTTCCCCTCATTGGAATATTGCTTAAGAAAAACAATAACTCGAGATTAAAAGTTGAACTGTTCTTAACAATCGTTCAGCCAATATTGTCTTTATTCAAATTTTACTATGATAGAGTAACACTTCTTTTACATGTGGATAAGCAAATTCACTATCCCGATCTGTTTGAATTTTTCTATACGAATCTTTTTCATAGATAGATTCAAGGGCCTTAATGACTTCATCGTCCCTCTTTGATTGTAATGGAATGGCATATGCAAAGCAACTACAAACACTAATAATGTCGTCAAAGACCAGAGTCAATAGATCTACTTGTAATATATGCATTGGGGGAAAAGACAAAATTTTTCGATAAAGAATGCTGCAAACTCTATAATCCAACAGTTCGCGGCAACATACTGTAGTAAGGAGCGACCCAGCTCAAAAGTAACCAAAACTCTAAAAAACGGAATTTTGATACCAATAGATACACCAAAGGATTAAATTTATGTGCTGACTTCAAATATATAAGTTTCATAAAGTGTTGTAATTCCTGTCAAAAGTTATGACCCTGAGAATAATTGCTTTATTTTCGAAAAAAAATGGAAAACACCCCCTAAAAGTCCTAACCCCTACTGTAGAGGTTTCAAGCTCCTATGTGCAAAAATGTGAATTTTATATTTTTGGCCAGAAGTAAGATCACGGATATGTCTTTATTTTTTCCCGGGGGGTGAACGTATCGATCCAGTCGTCTTAGAAAGTCACGAAATGGCTCATTGTAACGAAAATTAGAAGTTCTAGTATTCTTTTAATGACAAAAAACTTGGGGGCAACTAGGCCCTTTCCCACACTCTTTTTTTTCCCACCCAATCACCAGGTCAAAATTTTGAGATAGTTATTTTTTTCAACATAGTTGAAACATCTAATAACCTTACTTTTAGGACAACTTGATCACCCACAGTCTCTGGGGTTAGGGCTCCATATTATGTACTTTGCCCATTGTTTACATATGCTATTGGTTATTGGGAAGTATAGAGACATTTTCAGGGGATTTTTTTCTGGTGGTGGGGGGGCGGGGTAGGGGGTTACATGGGAAGATTTTTCTAACGAGGAATGTATCATGGAGGAAGAGAATTTTCATGAAGGGGGCACTGAATTTTCAAGCTTTATTTAAAAAAACAATGAGAAACTGTTTTTTTCAACTGAAAGTAAGAAGCAACATAAAAACCCAAAATGACCAGAAATTAATACGTATATGAGGGTGTTCGTTTTCTCCTCAATACCTCACTTTTCACGCTAAAGTGTTTCTAGTAATGTCAGAAGAGCTATTTGTTCTAATTAAACGATCTTTGTTATTCAGGGGTCATTTTTAAGGAATTGCAACAAAATTGGAGCTTTATTGTAAAGAGCAAGGTATTGATGTGGGGGCAAACCCCTCATTTTCGAAATAAAAATATATGAATAAAGAAGTTAAAGAAGTTTGTTACGTAAGTTAATTGATAAGTTACGTATATATATTAGTAATAAGAACGTTGGCAAATAAAATTAAAAGTTTTAATGGCCTTTTTAAGTAACCAAAAAAATTGGAGGGTAACTAGGCCCAAAAATTAATATTAAAATTTCATATTTATTATTCATGTACGGTGAGCCAAAATCAAAACCTATTCAAAAACTTTCAGAAATTAAATAAAAAAACGAGTTTTTTTAACTGAAACTTAGGATATACATTAAAATTTAAAACAGACAAAAATTATTCCGAACATGAAAGGAGCTGTCCCCTCCTCAATGCTCGGCTCTTTACGCTAAAGTTTGACTCTTTATCAGAAATCTACTATTTAGAGCAATAAGAAACTTTAGTTTAAACAGCAGGGCGTTTAGGAGGGGACAGCCCCTTTCATATTCAGAATAATTTCTGTTTGATTTAAGTTTTAGCGTTGCTCCTTACTTTCAATTAAAAAAAACTTGTTCTTTTATAATTTCATTTCGATGATTAGTGTAACTGAGCTCATCCTCTAAATACTCTGTCGAGAAATTATTTTCATCTCCAGCGACTCCTGCCATCGATGCAATTAAATTTTTATTAAACTTAAATTGTTCGCTTTGACAAAATTTTCATAAGCACGTTTCAAAACTGGAGCCATTTTCAAGGTAAACGCGGTGTGAAGTGTCCGCAACGCTTTTGCATACTAATAGGTGATGCGCTGGTATGAAAACTTTGGATACCTTTTGAATAATCAACCCTACTTGGCGTGCTAGTATTTTCCAAAGATGATTTAAAAACATCTTTTGATATTTCTCCATATTCTCTGAATCGAACTAAAGTATGTTTATTCCAAACAAGACTTTTTAGAAGGTTTGATGGCTTTAAAAATTTATAAAAATGATTTTCAAATTATTAAACTCTTTTATGATTTGCAATTAAATCTGATACAAAATCAATTAAATTGTAACTCTTACCGTGGATTATAGCATCAAGGTTCATTTTAAGAGAAACAGGTCAAGAATCTTTTACTTTGCTAACGATACAAATGAGGCATTATGTCTACAACACTTGATAAAACTTTAGATACATCTTCTTCCTGTATGTGCTGGTAGTGAATTTGGAGGTGGATCAATGATATTGACTTTGAGTAGTTTTTCACGGTAGAGTTTATGCTTGTAAAAACGTCAAAGGTTATTTTGGAGAAAAATTAATTAAATTTATCAAATAAATATTATCAATATAATCTTCAAAATACTCTTTTTTTGAAAGAGCGACTTCTATTGGCGTCAATTTGTAAGGTTTAGCCCTTTTTCGAGAGAACACTGTTTGCAAGCCCCGCAATTATTGGCTGTAACAATGAAAAGAAAAACATCAAGTGCCAACATGTCCATACATGAGGGCCAACATGTCTTATAGAAAAACGGGGTCCATTTTGAAATAGCCTGAAGTGGCGAAACTAGCTGCGATGTCCTAGAAGGGTAATGATGGAAATTACCACCACGTGTAGACATTTAACAAAAATACTCACGCAATAAAAAAGCAATCTCATAGTATCTTTCGAGAAAAAGTGCTTCAGCTTCATAATCGTACCAACATTTCTTGCACCCTTGCTGCTAACACCTGAAGTGCACTCCTTGAAGCAATAGCACTCATCGTAATCACTCCTAGATACTTATTCAAAACTTTTTGAGGCAATATATTTTCACCAAACTGTGTTTCATTAGTTGGTGAAAAACCATAGTCCTTTTGCAGAAGGAGCGGGAGGTTTAAGGGGTTTTACTGCCTCATCATACAAATAATAATTTTTGTTCGTTTGACAAATAATGTTACTCTTTAAATGCATTTGAATTTCTTAAGTTTTAAAACTTAAGAAGTTAATTTGCTCAAAAACTCCCTTTGAATCAATTTATTTCTGGGCTTGCACTAAGCCTCCATTTAACTGGAGGCTCCAGAGGTATTTTGCTCTGGACTATCAGACGTGCAAATAATTCACTTTCTTTATTTTGGGTAGGGAAAGGAAATTTTATCAAAGGGCCTTTTATCTGACACATTGAATATTCTTGTGTGATTTACTTCTGTGTAACATAGCCACCACTTTTCTCTTGAGCTTTGTCCAATGAGGCCTCTGCTTTATATGTACTATTTTTAAGATTATCACTCTTACCTTTGAAACAGCGGCTATTACATTGCCCGTGTATCTAATGCAGTGGGCACCTGGGGTGTAGAAGGAGTTTTAAATTACCTTATAATCAATTTCGTCCCCTAAAACGCACTATTACTGTTTATTTGCTATCAAATTGGAACTTGTATTAAACATCCTCTCTCTATGATGATCCTTGGGGGGAGAGTGTGGGCACGGGAAACAAGAAGTTTTTAATCGTTCCATGCTATTGTATGGACTGTGGTGTGGACAGTGGTTACGTATAATCCTGAGGTGTGGGTGCTCCGAAAAAATGGAAGAGGATTTGCTAGATGTTTTCCGCAGAAATTGCCTACGGATTGTTTTAGGTGCCCCATTGATTGACCGCATTTCAAACAATAAGCTGTAAAAAATGTGGTTTAATTCTGCTTTCTAGGGCTAATATGAGAAGAATATTGAGATGACTAGGACACGCACTGCAGATTAAGGATGACAGATTGGCAAACGTTTTCCTTGTCATCTAATTGTCTAGGGCCAAAAAAAAAAGCATATCGTACCCAAATGGGATGGGAGAATGTCATGAAGAAATATTTAAGAGAAATGGGTAGTTACTCGGAGGGTGTAGAGAGAGAAGCTTTGAAAAGATTGGGATTGAGGAAGAGCGTGGATAGCTGTGTTGGCCTCAGGCGGCTTGGTGCTGCAGTGAGTTGTTAGTAATAGCATTATTAGTAATAAACATGTGAACTAGTCAATACGAGAAGATGCAAAACAACAAAAAGCTAAAATGTACAGTGAGGAAAAAGAAGGAAGAATTTTAAATATTTTTGCCAAGACCTCTACTCAGTCGTCCCACGTGGCAAACAATGAAGAAAAGGATAAAATTCAACAGAACGATGATAAAGACAAATTAAAAAAGAGTCATCTTTATAAGTGAAGAGCAAAAAGATAACTGAATAAAAAAAATTTGATAAGAATCATGAACCAAGGCTCCTCTCTTTTTAAAGATGTGTCCACTACATATGTGTTGAATAATACGGAAAACGTCTAAGTTTGAGAACTCTTGATTTAGCTATGTTTTCCAGGGTCTATTATTCCAAAAAACAGAAAACAGTCAATATAGTTTTCTGTAAAAGGAAGTTTATTCATCTTTCGCCCAAACACACTATTTACTTTTCTTTGTTTGACTCTTTCTTAATATTACAACAGCCAAAATTGCTTTGGAAGCAAACAGAAGATACATTCATTTCCTTGTGGTAAGTAGGCCTAATGCATTAATATTGCATCTTGAATTCTGGAAACGATTGACTAACAAAGACAAGTGGCTTTTTTTCAGATGAAAATAAAGAGGGTTTAGCTTAAAAAACTGAAAATACCTACTTTGATGGAAACTAAATATCTTCGAAAACCTTAAAGTTATTTTTTCTCTTGTTTTGGATATATAGGAGAGTCGTACAGTAATTTTAGGGATTTCTAACGATTAGCATTCAATCATTTAACAAAATCCCTAAAACAACCAATGAAGGGAGTTTCCACGTTTTTTTTTCAGGGGAGGCTATTTTTTCGGTGGTGAGGGGGGGGGGGGGTTACAACAATCTTAAAAACATAAGTTTTTTATATATACTTGTGTTATGTTTTGACGAGTCGGAAAAACTTTTTGAGGGGAGGGGGGCTTCAACACTAGAGCCCTCCTTCTCAATACCATATCTATCCCAAACTCAATAGTAAAACTGTATATATATTCACATTTGCTTCACAAAACTGTTGCTATTCAAAAATTTTGACTGAATGTTCTTATTATATGCAAAATTTAAATAGCTACTAAAATCTTTATTTATAAGCAGAGACTGGAAAAAAGAAAATTTATAAATATATCCAAAATTAAATTATTAAATTAAAATTAGTTTTTAAAACATCTTCTAAAATAAATTTAAAGAAAAACAATGAGTTATATTAAAACCAAAGATGAGCAAAATACAGTCAAGTGATGATTCGAACATAAAATTAACAGGAACTAACAATAAGAAAAGTACCAGGCCCTAAAAAAAGTTATTAAAGTAAATTGTCAAGTCAAAAATGAACAGAAAATGCCACAAACGGGAGTAGTTGTAACTCTTACGTGACATTCTAAAGGCCAGGGCATCATTCAAATTATTGGCCCAGTTTCATGTTTCAAACAGTTCGTAGTAACAAACTGTAAGAAAGGAGCGACCCGGTTCAATAGCAACCGAAACTCTAAAAAACTGAATTTAGTTACCTAAAAAGAATCGTATTTTTATGCTGATTTCAAATATATACGTTTCATCTAGTTTAGTCTTATCCATCAAAAGTTAAGAGCCTGAAAAAACTTGCCTTCTTTTCGAAAAAAGGGAGAAACACCCCATAAGCGTCTTAAAATTTTATTGAAAATCACACCATCAGATTTGACGTATCAGAGAACCGTACTGTACAGATTTAAAGTTCCCATCTGCAAAAATGTGGAATTTCATTTTTTTTTGCCAGAAGAAAGATCACAGAAGCGTGTTCATTTATTGTTGTCTTTGTAATTTTTTTCAGGGGTCGTCTTATCGACCCATTGATCCTAGAATATCGCAAGAGGGATCATTTGAACAGAAATTAAAAGTTATAGTGCCCATTTTAAGTGCAGAAACATTTTCTGACAACGAGGCCCCCTCCCAGGCTTTTTTTCATATATTCACCGGATCAAAATATTGAAATAGCCATTTTGTTCAGCATTGTCAAAATATCTATTAGCTATGTCTTTGAGGATGGCTTATTCCCACACTATCCCGGGGGGAAGGGCTACAAGTTATGTACTTAGCCCATTGTTTACATATACTATTGGTTATTGGGTAGTACACCGACGTTTTCAGGGGGGACTTTTTCAGGCAAGAAGAGAGGGGGGAGCAAGTTACGTGGGAAGATATTGTGATGGAGTATTTTCTTATGGGGGAAGAGAATTTTCCATGAAGAGGGGCACCAGATTTCCAAGCATTATTTAAAAAATAATAGAAATTAAATAAAGAAACAAGTTTTTCAACTGAAAGTAATGAGCGGCAATAAAACGAACAGAAGTTATTACATATATGAGGGGCTTTATCACCTAGTTAGTGCCTCGCTCTTTACGCTATTTTTTTCATACTTTCAAACGAGCCATTCATTTTAATTAAACAGCCTTTGTGATTCAAAGGTCATCCTTGGATAATTGGAACAAAATTCGAACTTTATCGTAAAGAGGGAGGTATTTACTTGAGGTGAACTCCCTCATATACGTAATAATTTCTGTTTGTTATAAGCTTTAATGTTGCTCCTTACTTTCAATTGAAAAACCTTTTTTGTTTGTTTAATAGCATGCAGAGACAGGCAATGTTCAAAATATGTGTCTTTCAAACAGTTCGTAGTAACGAACTCTAGTAAGGAGCGACCCGGCTCAATAGTAAACGAAACTCTACGAAACGGAATTTTGATGTTAAAAGATATATCGAAAGAATTGAATTTTCATGTTTATTCTAAATATATAAGTTTCAATTAATTTAGTCTTTGTCATCAGAAGTTACGAGCCTGGGAAAATTTGCCTTATTTTGGAAAACAGGGGGAAACATCCCCTAAAAGTCATAGAATCTTAACAAAAATCACACCATCGCATTCGGTGTATTAGAGAATCCTATAGCAAAAATTTCAAGCTCCTATCTAAAAAAATGTGGAATTTCGTATTTTTTGCTAGAAGACAAATCACGGGTGCGTGTTTATTTTTTTATTTTTTTTTTTTCCAGAGGTCATCGTATCGACCAAGTGGTCCTAGAGTGTCGCAAGAGGGTTCATTATTACGGAAATGAAAAGTTCTAGTGCCCTTTTGAAGCTATCAAAAAAATTGGAGGGCACCTAGGCCCCCTCCCACGCTCATTTTTTCCAAAAGTCAACGGATTAAAATTTTGAGATATCCATTTTATTCTGCATAGTCAAAAACCATAAGAACTATGTCTTTGGGAATGACTTACTCCCCCACAATCCCTGGGGGAGGGGCTGCAAGCTACAAAATTTGACCAGTGTTTACATATAGTAATGGTTATTGGGAAGTGTACAGACGTTTTCAGGGGTATTTTTTTGGTTTGGGGTTGGGGTTGATGGGAGGGGGCTATGTGGGAGGAACTTTCCTTGGAGGAATATGTCATGGGGGAATAAAAATTCAAGGAAAGGGCGCAGGATTTTCTAGCATTACTATAAAAAAACAATGAAAAAATAAACATGAAAACGTTTTTTCAATTGAAAGTAAGGAATAGCATTGAAATTTAAAACGAACAGAGATTATTACGCATATGAGGGGTTCTAAAAATACTTTAGCATAAAGAGTGAGGTATTTAGGAGGAGATAGATACCTCGCTCTTTGTGCTAAAGCATTTTTAGTAATTTCAACTATTTATTCTACGGCCTTTTTGATTCAGGGGTCATTCTTAAAGAACTGGGACAAAACTTACGATTTTGTGTAAAGAGCGAGGTATTAACGAGGGTACAAACCCCCTCGTACACATAATAAAAATATAAGAATATAAAAGTTGGTTACGTAACTTAATTCTTAAGTTACGCATATTTTTTACTAATAAAAACATTCGTTAAAAATTAAAAGTTTTAGTAGCCTTTTTAAGTAACCGAAAAATTGGAGGGCAGCTAGGCCTCCTTCCCCACCCCTTATTTCTAAAAATCGTCTGATCAAAACTAAGAGAAAGCCATTTAGCCAAAAAAATTAATATACAAATTTCATTTCAATAATTTATGTGCGGAGAGCCAAAATCAAACATGCATTAATTCAAAAACGTTCAGAAATTAAATAAAAAAAAACTAGTTTTTTAACTGAAAGTAAGGAGCGACATTAAAACTTAAAACGAACAGAAATTACTCCGTATATGAAATGGGTTGTCCCCTCCGCAATCCCTCGCTCTTTACGCTAAAGTTTGACTCTTTGCCACAATTCTACTTTTTAAAACAATTAAAAGCTTTAGCGTAAAGAGCGAGGGATTGCGGAGGGGACAACCTATTTCATATACGGAGTAATTTCTGTTCGTTTTAAGTTTTAATGTCGCTCCTTACTTTCAGTTAAAAAAACTAGTTTTTTTTATTTAATACCTTCAGGCGTACCTATTCCTGCCTAAATGCCCCGTAAGTTACAAATCTTTGAGAGATGAAGAAATTATGGTGTATTTTTGCGCATCCCAAATCAATGCGATCCAAATCAATTCCTGATCTGTTTCCGGTACAGAAATTCTCGGGGCCAACAAAAAATACTAATTTCATTTAAAGCTGATTGGTGAGACGAAACACAAGGCATCCCGGGTCTTTTAGTCTTTTGGCATGGAATGCTCAAAAACATTCATTCTAAAGTAACTAGTACAAACAGGTACCATTATTAATAAGTGATAAAACAAAACGGGACCCATTCTTGGGCGAAATACCTTTTTTTTTTACAAGAAATATCCTTTTATAGGTGCTTAAAGTATAATCTCTTAACGTTTAAATCAATCCTCCTTTTATTCCTATGTAATTCAAGATCTACTAATTTTATGGTCAGGATAGATATAACGTCTTTTGATTTACTTCTTTGCTTCGCTATGCGTAAATTTGAAGTTCCGCTATGGCTAATGGTTCAAAACTAATAGGCAGACCGGAGACATACATTTTTGCCCCCATATCTTCCAACCCTAAATACATAATACGACATCTGCTTGCCTCCTTCCTCCCCCTAGTGCTCCGAATGTTTGACTTGAAACTGCACATGTCGTTCCTAAACTGTTTCAGAGATACTTTTTGGCTAATTGAATATCGTAGTTTCTTCCGATTAGACTTAGTCACTCCCCAAAATAAAAACTTAAATTCCACTTGGGCAAAATGCACCTTCTGAAAGTTTAACCCAAAGCCACTATCTGCTAATGATGTAACGCAGATAAACTATTTTGACAACCAGGCTACGCATATATTCTTTGATTCAACATCGCCACTTAGCTGGAAATTGATATAGTACTGATATAGTAGTTAAGATGGCAAATATTTAATCATGTTGGAGATTCTAGTAATATCCTCTCCCCAAAGTCAATATTTGGAGTACTCCTACCACTACTACTAACAACTCACCGCAACACCAAGCAGCCTGGGGCGAACATAGCTACGCACTCCCCTCCTCCATCAAATTTACTAAAAGGCTCCCTCTTTACATCCTCCCAGGTAGTTCCTATTTCCTTTTAATGTTTCTTTATGACATCATCCCACCCCAGACGAGAAGGACCTGCTTTCCGCTTGGCCCTAGACGGCTGGTCGGAAAGGACAATCTTCGGCAATCTGTCATATTTCATCCGAAGAACGTGCCCTAGCCATCTCAACCTTTCTGTCACTATGGTCCTAGAAAGAGGAATTGAACCACTTTTTTCGTACAGCCTACAGTTTGAAATAAGCTCAGTCAGACGGGTACCCACAACCAGTCACAGGCAATTTCTCCGGAAAACATCTAGTTAATCTTCATCCGCTTGTCAGAGCACCCATGCTACAGAGCCATATTTGACCACTTTCATCTTTGTAGCTACCAATATTCTAATCCTGGTTTGCAGACTTACCTTTTTATTTTTCCAAGCTTTTTTTAACTGTGAATAAACACCCTGAGTCTAGGCTATTCTATTTTTAACATCTTCACTGCCCCTATCGTCTTTACTAATAATACTACCAAAGTAATTAAAGATGCCCACCTTTTCAATCTTTTCGTGACCTAGCGTCACCTTTCGATCTTCGCTTATTCGTACCGTAGTAATTTAGTCTTCTGAACATTAATTTTCAAACCTATTCCACGATGGACTCACAAAACCTCCAAAAGTTCATTCATTTTGCTCACACTTTCATCTAGGATTCTTAAATCATCAGCACAATCTCAGTCCAGGAGATTTTTTCCTCCTCGTTTGATTCCGTGGTCTTCTTTTGTCTATCCTGTGCTCCTTAATAGAAAATCCATCAAAATGATCCAAATAAAGGAGGAGAGAACACAACACTGATTAACTCCTGATTTAACACAAAACCAACTGCCTTAACCGCATTTCCTACCTTAACCGCAGCAGTGTTATTCTCGGACATAACACTAATCACTTTAATATATTTGTCTGGTAGACCATACAAGGAAAACACTCTTGGCTATAGCTCTTCTATCAACAAAATTGAACGCTTGGCTCATAATCTATAAAACCTACGACCGAAGGTGTTTGACAACTAAGGCACTTTTCAATTATTAGCCTAAGATTAAAAATTTGGTCGACACATCCTCTACCTTCTCTAAAACCTCACTGTTCTTCTCTTAAAACTTTGTCTACAGCATCTCTCAGTCTAAAAACTATCATTTTAAAGTAATTTGCTATCTACAGAGATCAGACTAATGCCTCAATAATTATGACACTCACTCATACCTCCTTTCATATACAGTGGTTTAATTAAGGTTTTCCTAAAATATTTAAATACTTCCCCTTTTTCAAAAATTATATTTATAATCTTCAGTAATTAATTTCTAACCTAAGAGCCACCATATTTAAGAAACTCATTTGCCACACTATCAGCACCTAGAACTATATTACTTTTTAATCCTTTTAGTACTGTCACTAATTCTTCTACACAAAGCAAATCTTCCTTCACATCCAAGGTATCACAAACCTAATTGGGATTCTGATTAATGTTTAATTCATCTGGGTTTGACCGATTTTGACGGTCGTTTCGGACTGAAAAACTTTTCCTAGCTAATTTATCTACTATAGGTTGCCTCCCTGTACTAGAGAAACATTTAAAGACATAAATATATAATGGGTTGGAGGTATTAGGCTTAAGACTCTCTGTGCAGAATTTTGACTCTTCTTGATAGAATAGCATTTTCAAGTGCTGAAAACCATGTTGTGACCAATATTGGTCCAGCATCGCATAGAGCCTCCATGCATACTGGAGATCCCAGGAGCTTCTTGCTGTCCAGTTATAAGCCAGCTTAAGTACACGGGTGTCGACTGGACAAGATGCTTTGATCCCGCCTGGAACTGGTTTCCATGACCCTGTCTTTTCTAGGGGCCAAAACAATTTAAATAATTTATGGAATAAGAAAATGGAACTTCTTATTGCAACTTCTTATGCAAAAGAAAAAATTATGGTATCGATACGTATCAAATTCAGACGCTTCGAACTGGGCTTAGTACGAGTTTCAGAAACTCATACCCCAATCATAGAATAATTTAATATAAATTATTATATTAATTACTATTTATAACTAATTTTCAGCTGAAAGTTATAACTAATACAGTATTGGTCCTAAAATGGCCCAAAAAGTAACATGCTATTCCCAAGATCGAAAGACAGCTAACCTTATTTATTTTGTTAATGTAAACCGAAGACTAGAAGGATCAATACAAGATACTAGGATATATAGGAGTGTTTTAGTTGATGTTAAAAGTAAAGATCACAACCTAGTAGTGGCTATGGTTAGTTTTATGCTGAGATTTCGGAAGGGCCAATACCTTTCAAGAAGTTATGATGTTGGTAAGCTCCAGGATCAAAATTTAAATAGAAATTCCAGGAACAGTTTCATACTATACTGGAGAGTTTAAAATTTGAGAATGTAGATGATGAATGGAATAACTGCTACTGATGATGTTTTAGGGAAGAAAGTTAGAAACGCAGCTAGGGATTTTAGTGATATTACTTTATGTTTAATAGAGAGGAGAATTGGCTGAGAGATAACTGTGGCTGAGTGACTGAGGGATAATGTAGACAAATTTTAAAGAACAAACAAAGTTTTAAGAGATCACAGTTCGGTTTTACGAAGGGTTAGAGGAAGGGTCGACCAAATTTTCACCCTTGGGCTATTAATTGAGAAGTGCCTGAGTCATCAAATACCTTTAGTCCTCAGTTTATAGATTATGAGCAAGGTTTAGATTCAACCAAAAGAATATTTTTAGTGAAGGGCTTGTCTTCGCATGGTATACCTACCAGACAAATACATTTAAGTGATTAGTGCTATTTACGAGAATTAAATAAAAAAAACAAGTTTTTTTAAATGAAAGTAAGGAGCGACATTAAAACTTAAAACGAGCAGAAATTACTCTCTATATGAAAGGGGCTTTTCTTCCTCAACGCCCCGCTCTTTACGCTAAAGTTTTTTCCTTTTTTAAAAAGTAGAGCTAAGAGAAAGAGTCAAACTTTAGCGTACAGAGGGAGGCGTTGATGAAGAAAAGCCCCTTTCATATACGGAGTAATTTCTGTTCGTTTTAAGTTTTAATGTCGCTCCTTACTTTCATTTTAAAAAAAATGTTTTTTTATTTATATATATATATATACACATATTGATTTCTTTTCTTACTCCATGTTCATAGTTTTCTTAAATATAAGAGGGTTGCAACCAAACTCAACTTTAAATTTTGTATGATAGTTTTTTTTTATTAAAAGTGATCCTTTAGTTGTATTAAATTATAATATTGCACAACTACAAAAAAGAGAATAATGAGGACTTTTTTCCCAAGACAGTGAACCAACAAAAACCTATTTGAATATTTCGGCCCTATATCTAAGGGCCGTCTTCAGCAAAGAAAATAATAAACAATAAAACACTTACAATAAAAGTTTTCGGTTAAAAATCCATTCTTTTTTTTAAAATAGCCTTGACATCATTGCTTCTTAACGAAAAGTTCAGCCAAGACTGTGTGATAAAAGCTAACATTTTGTAAGCTAAAAAGGTTCATTCATTGAACTAACTGTATTTAATAAAAATTGGAATAATTTCTTATTGCGATATTTGCCTTCTCTGCAGCTAATCTTGTAGTTCTTTTGGGATTGGTCTTGTTTTTATTCGTTCCTATTTTTGCTTTATTTTGAATTAGATTATTTTCTTTAATTAATTTCGTGTACATAGGGTTGAGTGTGTATTCACCCGAGTCTCTATTTAAGGATGTGCTATTATTTAAGTTTCGTTTGATTTCGATTGCCTCGCGGACAGTTTGTTTGAGCAATAACAGTATTTATGAGGGAAATTGGGTTCCCGTTGCAAAAAAGCACGTCTGTAATAAAATTTAATTCTTTTTTAAGATACGGCTCTGAATAGATATTAAATAAAAAAAAACAAGTTTTTTTAACTAAAAGTAAGGAGCGACATTAAAACTTAAAACGACCAGAAATTACTTCGTATATGAAAGAGGCTGCTTCCTCATCAACGCCTCGCTCTTTACGCTAAAGTTTGACTCTTTCTCTCAATTCTTCTTTTTAAAACAGTAAATTCCATTTTTTAGAGTTTTGGTTACTATTGAGCCGGGTCGCTCCTTACTACAGTTCGTTACCACGAACTGTTTGATTCGTTACCACGAACTGTTTGATAACACTGCTGCGGTTAAAATAGATAATGATATTAGCAGCTGTTTTCTACTTACGAAAAATTGATTAAAGAAAAATCGGGTTTAATTTCTATAAAGCAGTGAACAAAAATAAAATATATAAACTACACTTTAACTCAAAAAAATAAAAATACTCCGAATATTTTGGCCCCACGTCCGGGAGCCTTTCTCAACCGAAAAAAAAAATACAAACCGACAATTTAAGACTCTCTTAAGACATCATAAATAAAATACCACGACAAATAAAACACCACAAAAAAAATATATAAACATAAAATAAATAAGAACAAACTCACATTATATAACAAAACACCTGCACTTATAGAAGTGCACTCCTTCACTACTTTATAGAAATTAAACCCGTTTTTTCTTTAATCAATTTTTCGTAAATGGAAAAGCAGTGTGGTCTAAGAAATTATTTATGTTTTCTACTGAATCAAGAGTTAAGCAGGGTTTTGTTTTATCCCAACGTTTATGGATCATTTTTATGAACTTTGTCTTAAGGAGCACAAGAAAGGCAATGGGAGAACACAGACTCAAATGGGGAAGAAAACTTTCCTAGACTTGATGATTTTACTGATGATTTAAGCATCCTAGAAGAAAGTTTGAGCAGATTGAACGAACTTTTAGAGGGTTTGCGAGTTCAGCATGCTGGAATAGAATTGAAAATTAATGTTAAGAAGACTAAGTCACTAAGGCTAGGAATAAGCGAAAATGAAAAGGAGGTGTTGGGTAACGAAAAGATCGATCAAGTCGACAGCCTCACTTACCTTTGTAGCATTATTAGTAAAGAAGATGGAAACAGTGAAGCTGTTAAAAGTAAAATAGCCAAGGCTTCTTTCACAGTTCAAAAAAAGTTCACAGTGGATAGATTTGAGTAACACAGGCTTTCAAAATGCAAAAACTTTCAATACAATTTTTATGCCAAACATATTTTGCCTCTTTATACCACATCTCGATGTTAATGTCAATTGTCAGAAATGATCGATAGAACATTTTGATTTTTGGATACAAAACAGTGTCTTTTGCTTAGTTGTTCGTCTATTTTAGTCCCGGGTGAGCCTATAGTCTAAAACTCTTTCGATAAATACGAGATCAGAATTGTTTAGTCCCTTCACCTTCCTCAAAAGATGGAACTTTAAGTCCCCTTGCCTTACTCTCCCTTCCATCTCCTCAAGAGCATGTAAACTTTTCAACTCTATTCCCATTTTATTGCCAAAAAAATGCAAATATGCTTCTTGATGACCTTGATACAAGTAGTATGTTTCAATCTACCTCTCACCCTCCCCAACTAAAAATTTGAAGCCCACTCGGCCCTTGTAAAACTTCCAGGACGTTTTAATTTGGTTTCTTATGCCATTTCTGAGACTGTCCAGATAGTTTGAAAACTTAGGTGCATATAGTACCTTTTGATTTACTCCAGCAAAGACGTTGTCTTTAGATAATGCCCTTGTGAAACTATAGAAATCTTGATCTAGTAAATTATCCCAAAGAACTTTTCTACTAAGACCTTTCTATGAACAATTGCTAATTTCCATATTATAGAGCCTTTGTCTGTATGGCAAGGGCGGGGAAGAAAGAATTATGTTAACGCAAGAAGGATATTTATTAAATCTTTTAACATTCCGAAAAAAAAACACCATCTCGAAATTAGTATCCAATATCATTGATTTTTAGCACATAAACAGACATTAGAACTTTCAATTTCCAAACGAATTAGTTTCTATGACCAACTCTTCCATAAAATGTAACCAGGAAAAGAATAAATACAAACAAATTAACATATTAGGTATGCAACACTGTACTTAGATAATTTGATCAAGTTGAATTTGAGTTCTATATGAAGCCCCTGTATATATTATAATATCTTTGCAGTGGATCAGTGATCAGGATTAGTGAGCAGAATCCAGTTTTAGAATTCAGCAGAATTTATTTTGTCTAGTTTTCTTTTTAGTCTAAAATGAGTGAGAATTGATAATTTTCAAAGTATTCCAGATCACAAAACCGGTACTAAGTTTCACCCTTTTTGTTCTTAATTCACAAAATGATACACAGCTCAATAATGAGACAAGAATACAACTAAAAAATTTCTTTTCATTTATTCATTCATATTTGTTTCTATTTTTCCCTGCTTCGGTGTCTTTGTTTTGTATTAAATAAAAAAAACAAGTTTTTTTTAACTGAAAGTAAGGAGCGACATTAAAACTTAAAACGAACAGAAATTACTCCGTATAGGAAATGGGTTGTCCCCTCCACAATCCATCGCTCTTTACGCTAAAGTTTTTAATTGTTTTAGAAAGTAGAACTGTGGCAAAGAGTCATATTTTAGCGTAAAGAGCGAGGGATTGTGGAGGGGACAACCCATTTCATATACGGAGTAATTTATGTTCGTTTTAAGTTTTAATATCGCTCCTTACTTTCAGTTAAAAACTTGTTTTTTTTTATTTAATTTCTGAACGTTTTTGAATTAATGAATGTTTGATTTTGTCTCTCCGCACATAAATTATCAAAATGAAATTTGCACATTAATTCTTTTTTTGGCTAAATGGCTTTCTCTTAGTTTTGATCAGACGATTTTGAGATATAAGGGGTGGGAAACGAGGCCTAGTTGCCCTCCAATTTTTCGGTTACTTAAAAAGGCAACTAGAACTTTTAATTTTTAACGAACGTTTTTATTAGTAAAAAATATACGTAACTTAAGAATGAACTTACGTAACAAACTTTTATATTCTTATATTTTTATTGTGTATATGAGGGGGTTTGTCCGCTCTTTAATACCTCGCTCTTTACACTAAATCTTAAGTTTTGTCCCAATTCTTTAAGAAAGACCCCTGAATCAGAAAGGCCGTAGAATAAATAATTGAAATTACTAAAAATACTTTAGCATAAGGAGCGAGGTATTTATCTCCTCCTAAATACCTCGCTCTTTATACTAAAGTATTTTTAGAACCCCTCATATGTGTAATAATCTCTGTTCGTTTTAAGTTTTAATGCTACTCCTTACTTTCAATTGAAAAAACTTTTTCATGTTTATTTTTTCATTGTTTCTTTATAGTAATGCTAGAAAATCCCGCGCCTTTTTCATTGAATTTCTCTTCCCCCATGACATATTCCTCCAAGGAAAGATCCTGCCACATTGCCCCTTCTCCTCAACCCCACCCCCAAACCAAAAAAATCCCCCTGAAAACGTCTGTACACTTCCCAATAACCAGTACTGTATGTAAACACTAGTCAAAGTTTGTAATTTGCAGCCCCACCCCCAGGAACTGTGGGGGAGTAAGTCATCCCCAAAGACATAGTTATTATGGTTGTCGACTATGCGGAACAAAATGGCTATCTCAAAATTTTGATCTGTTGACTTTAGGAAAGAAATGAGCGTGGGCCTAGGTGCCCTCTAATTTTTTTGGTCACTTAAAAAGTGCACTAGAACTTTCCATTTCCGTTAGAATGAGCCCTCTTGCAACATTGTAGGACAACTTTGTAGATACGATGACCCCTGGAAAAAAAAACAAGCAAACAAATAAACACGCACCCGTGATCTGTCTTCTGGCAAAAATACGGAATCCAATTTCTTGTAGATAGGAGCTTGAAATTTTTGCTATAGGGTTCTCTGATACGCTGAATGGGATGGTGTAATAGTGTGATAGGGGGTGTTTCCCCCTATTTTCCAAAATAAGGCAAATTTTCTCAGGCTCGTAACTTTTGATGACAAAGACTAAATTTGATAAAACTTATATATTTAAAATCAGCATGAAAATCTGATTCTTTTGATGTATCTTTTAGTATCAAAATTCCGTTTTTAGAGTTTCGTTTACTATTGAGCCGGGTCGCTCCTTACTACAGTTCGTTACCACGAACTGTTTGAAAGTTTGACTCTTTCTCTTAACTCTATTTTTAAAACAGTAAGAAACTTTAGCGTAAAGAGCGGGGCGTTGAGGAGGAAAAGCCCCTTTCATATACGGAGTAATTTCTCTTCGTTTTAAGTTTTAATGTTGCTCCTTACTTTCATTTAAAAAAACTTGTTTTTTTTATTTAATTTCTGGACGTTTTTGAATTAATTCATGTTTTGATAGTGGTTCTCCGCACATAAATAACAAAAACGAGATTTGCATATTAATTAATTGCAATTAATCGGAAGATTTTGAGAAAAAAAGAGCGAGGGAGGAGGCCTAGTTGCCCTCCAATTTTTTGATTAGTTAAAAAGGCAATTACAACTTTTAATTTTTTATAAACGTTTTCGTTGGTAAAAAATAAACGTAACTTACGAATTATTTTACGTAACGAACTTCTATATTCATATGTTTCTATTGCGTGTATGAGGGGGTTCAACCCTCGTCGATACTTCGCTCTTTACCCTAAAGCTTAAATTTCGCCCCAATTCCTTAAGAATGAGCTCTGAATCACAAAGGCCGTAGAATAAATAGTTGAAATTACTAAAAATACTTGAGCGTAAAGAGTGAGGTATAACGAGGAGGTAAGCCTCTCATATGCGTAAAAATTGTATTCGTTTTAAGTTTTAGTCCTGCTCCTTACTTTCAGTAGAAAAAACTTTTTATATTTATTTTTTCATTGTTTTTTCAAATAATGCTAGAAAATCATACGCCCCCTTCATTGAAATTCTATTCCCCCATGACAAGTTTCTCCATGGAAATATCCTCCCACGTAACCCTCCCCCTCAAATCTCACCCTAAACAAAAAAAAATCCCCCTGAAGACGTCTGTACACATCCCAGTAACCATTACTATATGTAAACACAGGTCAAAGTTTGTAACTTGCAGCCCCTCCCACGGAGACTGCGGGGGAGTAAGTCGTCCCTAAAGACATGGTTATTAGGCTTTTCGACTATAATGAATAAAATGGCTATCTCAGAATTCTGACCCGGTGACTTTGGGGAAAAAGCGAGCGTGGGAGGGGGCCTAGGTGCCCTCCAATTTTTTTGGTCCCTTAAAAAGGGCACTAGAACTTTTAATTTCTGTTAGAATGACCCCTCTTGCCACATTCTAGGACCACACAGTCGATACGATCACCCCTGGGGAAAAAACAAAAGAAAAACAAAAAAAAAACCAAATAAACACGCATCCGTGATCTGTCTTCTGGCAAAAAATGCGAAATTCCACTTTTTTTAGGTAGGAGCTTGAAACTCCTACAATAAGGTTCTCTGATACGGTGAATCTGATGGTGTGATTTTCGTTAAGATTGTATGACTTTTAGGGGGTGTTCCCCCCTATTTTCTGAAATGAGGCAAATTTTCTCAGGCTCGTAATTTTTGATAGGTGTAACTGATTTTGATGAAACTTATTTATTTAAAATCAGCATTAAAATGCAATTCTTTTGATGTAACTATTGGTATCGAAATTCCATTTACTAGAGTTTCGGTTACTATTGAGCCGGGTCGCTCCTTACTGCAGTTCGTTACCACGAACTGTTTGAAAGTGCCAGCTCAACCTAAGATTTTGGTATGGTGCCGAAAAATTATTTGCGTTTTCTTTCGCAGAAACATTTTTGTAAGACCACTGTAAAAATGCTGTTCATAATTTGATTAGGTAGACAGTAACTAAGCATTTTATGCGCAATTTTTATGATTGACGAATCAGAGCGGAGATTTAAAGTAATAATATCAGTTCGAATTAGTAAATTGAAGTTTGAATGTTGAAATTCGAATTTCACATTTTGAAGATAGAAAATATGGTTGCATCATATTCTATTTAGTCTGAAACTGATTTTAAGAAAAGATAAACCTGGTTCCAAAAACTCCAGGGATAAAACAGCTTCCCCAGAATCCGGGGCAAGTGCTGTAAAATGTGCTCTGATTGCAAATAAGAGGTTTATGGAAGGGATACTTTTATAAACTTCGGAGGGAATTTATTCAATTGCGAATCTGAATTACTAGTACCCTTTTCAAGAGTCAAAAGTGATCAAAGGGCAACTAGACCCCAAGGCTGTTTTCCCCAAATGCATCAAATTAAAATTTTGACATAGGTATTTTGCTAAAAATAGTTCAAAGATCAAATAGCAAAAACTCTGGGGTCAAAACATCCCCCCATAGCCTGAAAGTGAGTGTTGTAAGCTATGCCCCGAGGGTATATAAGGTTATATGTAAGATGTGGTCATAGAAACTTCAGAGATAGCTCGTTTGATTGAAAGTTGTAGTTACCTTTTCAAGAGCCATCAAAAGTGATCAGAGGGTATCTACCCCCCCTCCCTCTATGCCTTTTCCCAAAAAAACATTCAATAAATAATTTAAGATAGCCATTTTGTTCAAAATAGACCAAAATTCAAATTATTATAAATTAGGGGATGAGAAATTATCCATAGCACCTGGAACAAAAGTTGTAACTTATGTAAGCTGTAAGTTCTTAAGAATCGAAAATTATCAAAACTTAAAAACCCTCCCCGCTTTTGCCGTTTTTCTCCAAATGCATCTGATCAAAATTTTGAAATAGCCATTTTGTTTAAAATAGTTAAAAATTCAAATTACTGTAACTTAGGGGCTTAGAAACCGCCCTGGCCTCTGGGGCAAGGATTGCAGCTTCTGTAAGTTGCCCATTATTAGAATTTAAGGTTCTGTAGAAGGAACGTTAGTTTTAACTTTGGAGGGGGCTCGTTCGATTGGAAACTGACACTTCTAGCTCTTTTTAAAGATTCAAAAATGATCAATGGGCCTATACCCCATGCCCCAATTTCTTAAAGGGTATCAGAACAAAATCTAGAGATATCTATTCTGTCCAAAGTAGTTCAGAGGCCAAACAACTATGCTGCCAGGGTTTACTCGCTCCCCCCCCAGCCTCTGAGAAATGGCTCTAAGTTCCGTAACTTAATTATTGTTACTTTGATTCTTTTTTTACTTTGATACTTGGATTTCAAAGTAACTTGGATTTTGACGTAAGTGATTTAACTTCAGTTTACGGTGCAAGGGCACCGTATTTAAACTTCAGTTTACGGTGCAAGGGCTGTAAGTTGTTCTTATTGTTACTTTGATACTTTGTTTATTGTTACTTTGATACTTTGTTTACTTTGACACATCGTTAACTTTGATCCTGTCTTTACTTTGATACTTTGGTACTCTGACATTGTTACTTTGATACTAGTTTTGTTTCTTTGATGAAACTTTGAATCTGAAAAAAAGCTTATTTTTAAATAAGGAGATTTGTTAAAACTAGAAATTTCTTGGAATCAATAAACGGTCGAAAATTAATTAAAATAGTTTGAATCTTTCTAACAATTCTACTTTTTAAAACAATAAAAGAAACTTTAGAGTACAGAGCAAAGCGTTGAGAAGAGGACAACCCTTTCATATACGGAATAATTTCTGTTCGTTTTAAGTTTCAATGTCGCTCCTTAGTTGTAGTTAAGAAACTTGTTTGTTTTATTTAATTTCTGAACGTTTTTCGATTAATACATGTTTTGATTTTGGCTCACCACGCATGAATAAATAAAACGAAATTTGTATATTAATTTCTTTTTGGTTAAATGGCTTTCTCATAGTTTTGATCGGACGATTTTGATAAGAAAAAGGGGTGGGAGAGGAGGACTAGTTGCCCTCCAGTTTTTGGTTACTCAAAAATGCAACTAGAACGCTTTATTTTTTTACGAACCTTTGTATTAGTAATAAATACACATAACATACGAATTAACTTACGTAACAAACTTCTATATTTGTATATTTTTATTACGTATATGAGGGCGTTCACCCTCTCGTCAATACCTCGCTCTTTACACTAACGCTTGAATTTGGTCACAGTTCTTTAAGAATGACCCCTGAATCACAAAGGCCGTTGAATAAATAGTTGAAATTTCTAAAAACACTTTAGCGTAAAGAGCGAGGTATTAAGGAGGAGACAAACCCCCTTATATGCGTAATACTTTCTGTTCGTCTCAGGTTTTCATGTTGCTCCTTACTTCCATCTGAAAAAAAACTTTTTATTTATTTATTTCTTATTGTTCTCTTTAACTAATGCTAGAAAATACTGCGGCCCCTTTATGGAAATTCTCTTCCCTCACGATAAATTCCTCCATTTAAATATCCTCCCACGTAATCTTTCCCCCTGACCCCCCCCCCCCCAAGTGAAAAAGTCCTCCTGAAGAAGTCTGTACATTTCCCAATAACAATTACTATAAGTAAACAATGGTCAACATTTGTAACTTGCAGACCATTCCCCGGGGACTGTGGGGGATTAAGTCGTCCCAAAAGACATAAATACTAGGTTTTGTGTCTACGCTGAACAAAATGGCTATCTCAAAATTTGATCCGGTGACTTTGGGGGGAAATGAGCGTAGGAGAGGGCCTAGGTACCCTCCAACTTTTAATTACCGTTAGAATGAGCCCTTCACGACATTTGAGGCCCACTAAGTCAATTGGATCACCCCTGGAAAAAAAAAACAACAACAAAAAAACAGAAAAAACACGCATCCGTGATCTGTCTTCTGGCAAAAAAAAAAATACAAAATTCCACATTTTTGTTGATAGGAGCTTAAAACATCTACAATAGGTTTCTCTGATACACTGAATCTGATGGTGTGATTTTTGTTAAGATTCTATGACTTTTAGGGGGTGTTTCCTCCTATTTTCTAAAATAAGGCAAATTTTGTCATTCTCGTAAATTTTGATGGGTAAGACTAAACTTGATGAAACTTATATATTTAGAATCAGCCGAAAAATGAAATTCTTTTGATATAAGTAGTGGTATAAAAATTCCATTTACAAAAGTATGGTTACAGCCCGTTTCTCTAACGGTAAAAGTATAAGGCCTACTGCCTACTGTGTTTTTGGTGCTTTACTAAAAGGAGTTATATTACAAATATTTTCTTTTGTTCTTTTTACGACATTGAAAAGGGATTTACCAAAAGGCCCATTAGATCCTGTGGCTTTCAATATTTCCAAAGTTTCGGTGATTTCCCCAAAAATCTTGCAAAAAAGGAGTGGCAAAAATGCTTGAGCCTAGAGGTGTCAAAGCTTTAAATTTGGCCTTGGTGAAACATTTTTTGGAATAAACAAATATTTGGAAATTGGAAATTTTGAAAAAATCGAAACTCCAAAACAATCAAAAATGAACTGATATTATTTTTAAAAATCTTTCCAAAAAAGAAGTTTTCCAAAGAAAGTAAAGGCCATACGAAACTTAAGATCAGAAAAAATATAAAACTAAAATAACCAAAACTCAAAACAACCAGAAATTACTATAAAAAGAATAAATGAAGCCCAAAATGAACAGAAATTAAATAAACAATCATGATATTCTATTGTTTTGACAGAATTTTTCTATTCATCTAAAACACAAACATCCACCAAGACAGGCGTATTCTTGTTGGATAATTGTTTATGGTTATCCGAGCTAAAAATTGGGTCAATCTGAGTCTTCACTAAAAGTTCAAAAATGAAAATGGTTGTATATTTTCTAGATCACTCATTTTGTAGAACAAATAACTTACTACCTTGTCATAACGAGTGACACTTAAAACGAGTGAAACTTAAATTGAATATTTTACTGAATATTTTACTCAGTTTCCACCGTTGTCACATGAGACCAGGCTTTATTTAAAATTGTACATGCTGTGAGAATGAAAAATCCGGCAGCATAGCCTGACATTTTCCTCAGAAAGGGTGCAAATGCGTTCTAAGGACAACGTCAAAATACACACGTGTATACAGCCGCAGGGCCTAACGGGCCTATTGGTAGATTCTGGTCTGGTTTCACGGAAATTTTCATTTTATTTTCAATGCTAAAGAACAAAAGAAAATATTAAAATTTAATAATTTTCTTTAAATTGACTAATAATTGATCAGTTTGAAGTTTATTATTAATTCTAAGGGAGTTTTTGTCAGTTGAAATCGAATTTTAGAGAATTTGAAGAATGGGGATGTAGGACCCATTTTTCGACTATTAATTAAAAATGAAAAATAGGATATTGTTTGTATATTTAAATATTTTCAAAACTCACTGCCAAGACTGTCAACATTTTAGGAAATATTAAGTTTTTTTATATACGTGCATCCGATTTTTGTAATAATGCAATCTATTTATTTTATCATTTCTGATAAATTTTTTTTAATTCAGATAATTCGTATACCTAGTATGCAAATGAACAGCAAATGTTTTGCGTTTCTGTTATGTAACTGAAATAAAGGTTATAGCCACCAAATTACTAAAAGATATGAGGCTAAAAATATTTTTTTCAACTATAGGAAAGATTGTGTTAAATAAAATCTAAGAAAAGAAGACCTTAATATGCAAATAGAATTACGCCAGGACTTTATAAGGGACTACAAAACTTTTCTGGTTGACTTAAGTCAAATATCATTAAATAATGTGGCCAAGATGGATACAATGAAGAAGAAAAAATGAAAAAAAAACTAAAAATTTGCTTGATAAAGGGGCCCAAAAAAAACCAAAAAGACTTTTAAAAACTACTCAAAACTTACACCTGCAAGCTCTGGAAACTTAATAGACACAAACACAGGTTGGGGCATGGACCCCAAGGAAATAGGATAGAAAACTTTCTGTAACTCTTTGGATTAAAGGGACGTAAATGCACACAAAGTAACAAAAATAACAAAAATTGAATTATTCTAAATAGGGAACAAGGAAAGAGCAAAATACTGTTCTAAATGATTTGGAACTAGATTGTATGGGTTTTACTTTTTTGAAATATCTTTCTTAGGAGACAATTTCAAAATTAATTATAAGAAATGTAATAACAACGTGGCCGTCTTCTGTTAGATACACTTCGATATATTAAGTGATCTTAATCCTTCTAAACAAACACAAAAGAATTTTCGGCTTCAACACTAACTGTAATAAAAGAGTTAAGTAGCTCATTGAAAACTGCTAATAAGGATTGTACAATCTCATTTATTAATAATTGGGTGACCTTATTTCTTAGAATCAGCTTCCAGCTTATCTATTGTAAAAGTAATTCGCACACTATCCAGTTATAATATTATTATCTGATGTAGTTGAATCTAAGTTAACCCCCTTGTTTTAAGTTTCAAAGTCACTCTGTTCAATTAATGAAAAATTAATTTATATCTGCTGCAAGAGAAACAAGGATTTATTTTAGTTTCTTTTGGAAAAAAGCTTTTTATATTTCGTCTAATCCACCCCTTAACTTAGTATCAGGACCTGTTATCTGTATTGTTGAACGTCTAATAAGCAAACCTGGTGCAAATACTATTAATACAAGTAGATTAGAAAATATTAGTCTTTTTGTTTGGCTCCACGTGTAAGCTCCACTATAACTCTCTACTTTAATTAGGAAGTCATTTATTTTATTTCAACAGAGATGAAGAATTTTTGTTGTTCCTTTTTTATTTTATTTTTAATATCTTGTCTATTCCGACCGTAGAAAAGTGTCAGGACATATTATTTTATTCTCAAATATATCCAAAACAAATTACCAAATCTGTCAACAACAGTTTAGGAGATATTTTTTTTTCTATACACGTGTATCAGAATTTCGTGACAAGTCATAGTTAGGGAGCTACTCTTCAAAAATAGGACTAGCACGTGATCAGTAAGCAGAAGCAGGTGCTACGGAATATGGGGTAATCAATAGTGGTGATTTCGAATATGAACGTTATATATTTGACCACGGGGTGCTAACCTCCTAAATTTGAAAAAAATCACGCTTTTTCTCTTAAAAAGTACGTTTTGCAAAAACTTTAACAATGATCACGCAGCCTATTATAATCGATACCACTGATTATGGTATCCCACAATTTTGAAGACCTTCAAACTCGTAATTTCATTGTTTTCTCTCATCAAAAAAATCGCTCAAATACTCATACATTTAATGAATAACGGAGAGTTAAACCATTGCTGATTCTAACAGCAACTGCTGGCTATTTCGCACAATGTACATATTAAGAAAAAAATTTAAAAAGATACCAGCTCAGCATGTCAAATTTTTCCTCCTTATTCTAAATTATAGGTAGAAGAGCCTTTGTAAACTACAGAACTAGACCAATTAACTATACAGCACAAAAGAAGCATTCAAACATTTGCCACCAAAGTAATTTACAAAGTAAATTGCAGGGTCTACTTTCCGTACATAAGCAATTTTCTGTACACTACTTTCACACCCAGTATTCAGGAGCCATATGATTTAGAGATACCTTAAGGGTGGACACAAATGACCTAACCTTGCCATCCTGGAAAGTACAGCCGATCGCCTAAGGATTCTAGAAGCTGTGTTTTTGGTCGTATAGTATAGCACTCAAATGTAGCGTCAGATTGCGACAAATATTTGAGCTACCGTTTTCGAGGGTATAAATATATTCAAAAGTCCTAAGGAGAGGTAAAGAGGTATGAATAGTTACCAAAGACGGTGAAAGTGGATTTCTTGCAAATGTAAAGAAAGTTTTCTTGTAGAGAGAGGTATAGAGCTTATACCTCTCTTTCTTCTCCACAAGTAATCCGTTTCTGCAATCCCCATTTCAAGATAGCCTTTGCCAAAACTCTTTTTCTCTTAGAGAGCATAATACCAACTATATCACAGCCCAAAGAAGACAGATAAAAAAGATCGTTTTCGTAAATTTTTGCAAAGTTGATACTCAGGCACTAAATATCAATGGTATCGCACATGAACTTTCTGTTTTTCACATATTTGAGTGATTTCCAAAGAATAGCTTAAAATGATAAAGAAAAAGGAAAACGGTGTCTGTGTCATTCACATCAGCATACACAATACTAATACACCTCTGCTAGTAGGCTTGGCGCAGTACAACTCTAGTATCTACCTTTTTCGGGTAAAAACCAAACGCTGTTTAAAACCAGTATCAATAAATTCCGCTTCTGCTGATCCCCTCCTTAACGCCTCACTCTTTACAATAAAGTGTTACTCTTTTTTAAAACTCTACTTTTTTAAACAATGAAAAACTTTAGTGTAAAGAGCAAGGCATTGGGGAGGGGACAACCCCTTTCATATAAGGAATAATTTCTGTTCATTTTAAGTTTTAATGTCGCTCCTTACTTGCAGTTAAAAAAACTCTTTTTTTAATTTAAATTCTGAACATTTTTTAATTAATGCATGTTTTGATTTTGGCTCACCACACATAAATAATTAAAACGAAATTTGCATAATAATTTTTTTTCGGCTAAATGGCTTTCTCATAGTTTTGATAGGACGATTTTAATGAAAAAGGGGTGGGGGAGGAAGCCAAGTTGCCCTCCAATTTTTGGTTACTTAAAAAAGCAACTAGAACTTTTTTTTTTACGAACGTTTTTATTAGTAATAAATATACATAACTTACGAATTAACTTACGTAACAAACTTCTATATTTGTATATTTTTATTACTTATATGAGGGAGTTCGTCCCCTCGTCAATACCTCGCTCTTTACACTAAAGCTTAAATTTTGTCACAATTCCTTAAGAATGACCCCTGAATCAAAAAGGCCATAGAAAAAATAGTTGAAATTACTAAAAATACTTTAGCGTAAAGAGCGAGATATTGTCGAGGAGAAGAACCCCCTTATATACGTAATAATTTCTGTTCTCTTTAGGTCTTAATGCTGCTCCTTACTTCCAGCTGGAATTTTTTTTTGTTTACTTATTGTTTTTTTTTAATAATGCTAGCAAATCCTGCAGCTCCTTCATGGAAATTCTCTTCCCTCATGATAAATTCCTGCATGGAAAGATACTCCCACGTAACTACGTAAATGTTTTTGTTCACTTAAAAAGGGCCCTAGAAATTTTAATTCCTTTTAAAACAAGCCCTCTCCGGACACTGTAGGACCACTGGGTCAATAGATCATCCCTGGAAAAAAAAAGAAAACAAAGAAACAAATAAACACACATCCGCAAAAATGCAAAAACAAATTTCACATTTTTATATATAGGAGTTTGAAACATCTACAGTAAGTTTCTCTGAAACGCTGAATTTGATGGTGTGATTTTCGTGAAGATTTAATCAGAATTTTATTCATTCAGAATCAGATTCATTTTCCTTAAGATTCATCCCCTTTTAGGGGATGTTTCCCATTGTTATCTAAAATAAGGCAAATTTTCTCTGTCTCGTAACTTTTGATGGGTAAGACTAAACTTGATGAAACTTATGATTTAAAATTAACATAAAAATACAATTCTTTTGATGTAACTGTTGGTATCAAAATCCAGTTTTTAGAGATTCGGTTACTATTGAGCCGGGTCACTCCTTACTACAAACAGTTTGTTACTACGAACTCTTTGATATTTCAGTATTCAAATAATATGCCCTGACGGTTTTATAAGCCTAACAGATTTTGACACTACGTTTAGGGTTGGATTAGACTAAATATAATGAGACATTTTCCGATAGAAACGAAAACAAATCTTTGTTTTTTCTAGCAGTAGAAAAATTTTTTTTTTCATTAAATGAAAAGATTGACTTTAAAGCTTAAAATAAGGGAGAGTTAACTTGTTTTCAATTACAATATTTCAAACAGATAGTAATATTATAACTTGATAGCGTCTAAATTACTTTTACAATAAGTGCTTTCGACGCTTTGAATCACGAAATTCTATTTAAAAAACTTAAAATACGGGAATAAGAGGAGTACCTTTAAAATTGATCAAATCATATTTGCACAATCGAAGGTTTGTGGTGGATATTGATATTGAATGTTCGTCTGAGACATCGAATAGTAATATCGGTGTACCGCAAGGTTCAATTTTAGGACCTCTATTTTTTTTAATATATATAAATGATCTCCTTAAATCTACTCCTGAAAATGCATTAACAATTATGTTTGCGGATGATACTGCAGCAAGTTTAAAAGCACCAACATTAGATGCACTGAAAGAAAAACTGATTGAAGTTGCAAAATCCATCACAAATTGGTTCCAAATTAACAAACCTGTCCCTAATTTTGTTAAAACAGAATTTATTATTTATGGAAGATCAAATGAAAAGTTGAAAAATATTTCTCTGAATAAAATTACCATTGATAATAATCATGAAATCAAAAGAGTATACACAGCAAAATATTTAGGTATCGTTTTTGACCCTACCATAAATTTTAAAACATATATTTCGTTGTTGAGACTAAAATTATCAAGAAATATAGGTTTACTCCACCGACTAAAATTTTTATTCTCATATAAGGTTCTAAGAATCCTATATTTTTGCCTAATTGATACACACCTCCAATATTGCTCAGCTATATTTTTGCTGACTTTTAAATCACATATTAAACCACTACAAACCCTGCAAAACAAAGCTATTCGAATTCTAGATAAGTTTTTACAACACCCGAGGAGTACAGATATCCACTCTGAAACACGTACTTCTTACCTTTTTCTAGACATAATGACTCTTACACAGAAATCTCATCTACTATTATCTAGTTGGTTTTTTAAGATTCAACATGTACATAATTTCTGTTTTGACAAGAATTTACTGTCCAAACATCAAAATTCACTAATAACTAGATGTGTTAACCCGTATAAACTACCTCTGGTGAAAAATGAAAGATCCCGTTTCAACCTCCGGTATATGATCCCATCAATAGCCAACAAATATTCATTCAATAAATTTGTTGAGTTAACCAAAGGATCTTTCAAGAGACGATTAAAAAGTTATATAATGGAATCTGCTTGCAAGAACGGTTGGTAAAATTTTTTTTATTTTATATTTTATCTTGGCCTCACTCCACTTACTCCACCTGAAATACCCTCATTAAACATACTGTTTTTTTATTGATGAAATAGTGGCTCATTTTTTGTTTGTTCTGTATCAATGAGGATTATTAAATTTTGTCTATATGTCTTGCCCAGTAGTCGAGCTTGTCTCTCCATTTGGGCAAGTTGAAGATTTTGATGAATATGAATTTTTGAATAAATGAATCTGAATCTGAAATGAATCTAAATAGATAATTTTTAAGTTAATTTTAAGAAACAAGGTCCCCCATTATTAATAATCAAGGGTGTACAATCCCTATTAGAAGTTTTCAATGAGCTATTCAACTGCTTGATTAACCACAACTACCAAAATTTTTATTTTGAAAATTCCTCTCAAGAAAAATATTTCAAAAAAAGTAAAACCCAGATAGAGCAGAAATATATAAGAAAGGAACCAAATAAGAATTACAGTGAGACAATAAATAAAACTCTAAGCGAACATGAACTAAAACAGAGGATGGATCTAGTTTCAAATCCTTTGAGCAGTATTTTGCTCTTTCCTTTTGGCCTATTCAAGGGTAATGCATTTTTTTTTACCATTTTGTGTGTTTACGTCTCTTTTATCCAAAGAGCTACATATATCAGTTTAAAGCTCATAAAAAGAGTTTTCTATCCTATTTCCTTAGGGTCCATGCCCCAACCTATTTTTGTGTCTATTAAGTTTCCAAGGCTTGCAGATGTAAGTTTTGAGTCGTTTTTTTAAAGTCTTTTTGGCTCCTTTTTGGGCTCCTTTATTGATTCTTTATTTTCTTTTAATTTTTCTTCTTCAATTTATTCACCTTGGCCGAATTATTTAATTGATTCTCGATTCAAGCAGACCAGAAAAAAGTTTTTTTAGTCCCTTATAAAGTCTTGGTGTAATTTTATTTGCATATTAGAGTCTTCTTTTTTTAGATTAAATTTAGCAGGTATATTTGTTGTAGTTAAGAAAATATTTTTTGCTTCTTATCTTTTGATAATTTGGTGGCTATAACATTTATTTTACGTTTTCATTTTTTTCTGTTGATTTTCGATCCAAGCCGACAAGAAAAAAAGTTTTTTAGTCCTTTATAATGTCTTATCTTTTGATAATTTGGTGGCTATAACATTTATTTTACGTTTTGTATACCCGGTATACAAATTATCTGAAATAGAAAAATTAATCAGAAATGATAAAGTAATTAGATTGCATTATTAAAAAAAATTTGATTAACATTTACACAAACAAACCTGATCATTTCTTAAAATGTTGACAGTCTTGGCAGTGCCTTTTGGAAGTATTTAAGTATACAAGCAATGTCCTGGTGCTCTTCTAAGGGCTGGAATAGACATGATATTTTTTGTATCTATTAAGTTTCCAGAGCTTGTATATGTAAGTTTTGAGTCGTTTTTTAAAAGTCTTTTAGGGTGTTTTAGGGCTCCTATATCGGGCAATTCTTTTTTTTTCTTCTTCTTCATTTTATCCACCTTCGCCGCATTATTAATTATATTCGATTCAAGCCGACCAGAAAAAGTTTTTTTTTTAGTCCCTTATAAAGTCTTGGCGTAATTTTATTTGCATATTAGGGTCTTGTTTTTTAGATTTTACTTAGCATGTATATTTGCTATAGCAAAAAAATATTTTCAGCTTCATATCTTTTAGTAATTTGGTGGCCATAATATTTCTTTAAGTTTTCATTTTTTTCTGTTACATAATTCAAACACAAAACATTTGCTCTTAATTAGAATACCAGGTATACATATTACCTGAAATAGAAAAGTTGATCAGAAATGAGAAAATATATAAATTGCTTTATTACAAAATATAATGGACGTGTACACAATAAAAGTGATTATTTCCTAAAATGTTGTTGACAGTCTTGGCAGTGCGTTTTGGAAGTATTTAAGTATACAATTAATGTCCTGGTGCTCTTCTAAGGGCTGGAATAGACATGATATTGAAAGAAAAATTAAAAAGAAAGAATCTTTGTTTTCATTAAAATAAAATAATGACTTTCTAATAAAAGTAATGAGTTACAGTAAAGCTTACACTTGTAACCAAACAAGAAAAAACTGATCTTTTCTAATTTCCTGGTATTAATAGTCTCCGTAGCATGTTTGCTTATGAGACGTTTAATAAAACAAAAGACTGGTTCTGACGCTTCGTTGAGGGGTATATTAGACGACAAATAATCATTTATTTTCAAAAGAAAAAATTCTATCATTGTATCTCTGCAGTAGAAAGAAAATAATTTCTCACTAAATGACAACACTTATTTTAAAGATTGAAACTACGGTATTTCAATTATAAAAGATTGAAAATCCTGTATTCAATTATAGCATTTCAAACACATAAAAATATGATGAGTTGATTGAGTGCAAATTACTTTTACAACATATTAGTTTGAATTTGATGTTAAAAAAAAAACACGCAATTCTTAGTAAATGGGGGATGTACAAAATCTGCTAGTAATTTTCAATGAGCTATTAAACTCTTTTATTAACCACAACTCCCAAAACTCCTTCAGTTACGCATAGTTTATAAGCCTAGTAATCTTTTGTTAGTGTTTACCAAGAAAAATATTATTTGATTTATAGAAGTGTTTCTGAAGGAACACGGTCATGTGATTATCCCTTTTTTGTAATTAATTTTTTTAAATGATTTTCAAGAAAGAAGAAAAAAAAGTTGAAGCAGATTGAGCAGAGATAGATCAGAAATGAAGCGAATAGAAATTTCTGTTCAACGATAAGCGGAATCATAAGCGAACAGGAATTAAAATTGGTAATGAAGTTAGCTTTGTGTTTTTTTTAACGTTTTTTGCTCTTCTTGGGCCCTATTTTAGGAAAAACTGATTTTTTCGGTATTTAAATGTTTTGTTTGTGTATTTAAGCCCCTTTAGCCCAAAGTCTTGCATATATTAGTTTCTAGTCGATCAAATAACTAATCCTTCACATTTCTTAAGACCCCATGCCCCAACCTATTATTATGTCTATTAACAGCCTCTTTGCTCAATTGCTTGGGGATGTAAGTTTTAGGTCGTTTACCTAGAGTCTTTTATTCCTTTTGGTGCCCCGTTACTGTGCAAACCATTATTTTTTTTATTATTTCTTTATTGGAACCACCTTGGCTGTTTGACTTAATAATATTAGTAAGCAAAATTAAAGCACAATTACAAATGAAGTTCACTATATAACAAAGGTACAATAATAACACAATACAGAAAACGAAAATAACAACAAAAACCAGAATTCATAACATAATACAGCCAAATAAATAAAACTAAAAATACGGTATATTCACTCCATGCTTTCAGTTAAAAAAAAACATTTTTTTAAAATTTAAATTCTGATTCTTTTTCAATGATACTGGAAAACCCAGTGCCAACTTCATGGAAATTCTCTTCCCCATGGAAAATCCTCCATGTATTCCACCCACTAAACCCCCCCCCATCCAAAAAAACAACAACAAATAAACACGCATCCGTAATATATCTTCTGGCAAAAATACAAAATTCTACATTTTTGCATGTTAGGGCTTGAAACCTCTACAGTAGGGTTTCTGATACGCTGAATCTGATAGTATGACTTTTATTGGGATTATATGGCTTTTAGAAGGGTTTTCCTCGTTTTTCTAATTAAGCGAATTCTTCTCAGCTCGTAACTTTTGATTGGTAAGACTAAACTTGATGAAACATATTTATTTAAGATCAACATAAAAATCAATTTCTTTTGATGGATCTATTAAATTCCGTTTCTTAGAGTTTTGGTTTACCATTGAGTCGGGTCACTCCTTACCTACAGTTCGTTACCACGAACTGTTTGATTCTCTCAAAGTTTCAGCTTGATCTCTTAAGCTGTTATTTATATCCTTGGATGTACCTGAGATGATGCATATATATCCTTTTCAAAAACTTGAATGCACATAGTTTTTTGGGGGTTAGTTGAGTACTCCCCCCCCCTAAACACTTCCCGAAGGTTTTTGTCTAATCCACTTTGGGGTTTCTGAGATTTTAAAGAGACCCTATTTTGAAAACTTCAATTTACTGAGTATGTTTCGGTTTACTTCAACATCACCCTTAGCCCTCACTTAAAATTTCCATTTAATACCTAAGCTGCTCCTGAGATATTGTGTATATGATATTTTGGCAACCATAGTGCATTTTTGTAACTTGATTTAATCGGATATCCCCTTCTATAATCTCTGAAAGTATCTACTTAATACTCTTAAGGCTCCTGAGATTTTGTAGATACATGGATAAATGTAGATACTTGTAGACACATTGTAGATTTTGGAGGGCATGGATGCAAATAGTGTATTTAAATTTAGTTTATCATCCCCTTAAATATTTCCTGGAAGTTTCAAATTAATATCTTAGCCGATACATTGCAAATGGACCATTTTGACCACCCTGACATGCATAGTTTCTATGGATTTAGTTCAATATAATATGAAAAAAACTTCGTTTTCTTAAAGAGTTAAAGAGGCTGCGTCCCAAAGTCGAACCTTAAAACGTACAGGAATTAGAAGAGGCAGTTGGGGGGCTGCCACCCCCCAAACCCCCAGCTTTTAAAGACTATTTTGTACAGGTTTTTTGTTTTTTTGCTAACCCCCCGCTCTTGGCTTCGGAAAGGCCCTCTTTTAATTAACAAAAAATTGAAATGAATGAATAATGGAATAACTTCGAAAAATGTTAAACACATGAGGACAGGAGAACCATTGCGCCAAAACTAGTAATTAGTAACAATGAAGTCCCCCCACAAAAAAAACCTGTACAAAAGAGTCTTTAAAAGCTGGGGGTTTGGGGGGCGGCAGCCCCCCAACTGCCTCTTCTAATTCCTGTACGTTTTAAGGTTCGACTTTGGGACGCAGCCTCTTTAACTCTTTAAGAAAACGAAGTTTTTTTCATATTATTTCTGTACGTTTTTCTACAATCCATGGTGGATGTAATTTAATAATTCCTGTACTCCTCGTACAGGAATTAGGAGAGGAACTTGGGTGGCTGCCGCCCCCCCCCCCCGCTTTTAAATCATTGTATAAAATAGAAAAAAAAATAGATAGAATGACCGAAATGTTTCTTTTGCTCATAAGAAGCTAATATTCTGTTATCTCTCAAATGATAAGCTGTCCAGGTGTTATCAAAATTTTTTTGATGTTGTGAAAAAAAACCGCCCGTAAGGGACTTGAACCCTTGACCCGAGGATTAGGAGTCCCACGCTCTACCGACTGAGCTAAACACTTGCATGTGTGTAAATATAACTTCTCAATAACTTTTAAAAATTTCAAATTAACATGGGCTCTTATTGAGAGAAATCCGTTAATTAAGTAGCTAATGCGTGGTTTCTGGAAAACAGGAAAGGAGTTATCGGATCGAGCTAAAATTTCGCGGATAAGCTCCTGGGCCGTAGGGGACCTTAACTTGTGAATTTCAGCCCGATCGGACAAAGTTAAAACGGGGGGGGGTTGGAGGGTCGAAACTTTCGGGGGGTTAAGATTTCACTACGAAACTTTCCAGGAAAATTACTCGGAGAATTCCGCATCGAATGAGTCTTCGTACACCCAGATCCGATGTCGGATGTGACCTGTAGGCGTCTAGGAAAAAAAAGTAAATGAATTTTAAGTGGCTATGCGTGGTTTCTGGAAAACAGGGAAGGAGTTATCGGATCGAGCTGAAATTTCGCGGATAAGCTCCTGGGCCCTAGGGGACCTTAACTTGTGAATTTCAGCCCGATCGGACAACGTTAAAGGGGGGCTGGGGTTGACGAGTCGAAACTTTCGGCCAGATTTTCCCCATGAAGGAAAAGTTGGAGGGGGATGAAATTTTGCAGGTTTCTTAGTTGGAGCTCGGGCTACGAAGTGCATCCCTCCCCATCCCTCTGCGACCACTGGAATCGAAGATCGCTTAACATTGTCGTGTGTCGCCTCTTTATAGAGGCACGAGTGTGCCTCCTTGATTCTCCTCGTCATCCCCTGATAGTTTAAACTTAATACCGCTAGCCGTTCCATTTATTGTACAGATGCACTTTTGACAAGGCTGATACATATACTGTCTTTTGATTTAGTTCAACCTCCCCCACTGCTTTTGCTGGGAGTTTTTAGATAATGACTTTAGCCTCTTCCATGGTTTTGCCTACATGCCATTTTGATGCCCGTGATGCTTCGATGAGTTTTAATCTAATTGAATATTCCCCATCACATTACCTGAAAGTTACACTTTCTCCATGCGTCTTTCGGGCATTAGAACCGAGGTAAAAAGTCATAGAGCTAAGATAGTTATAGAATCTATAGTTTTTCAAGTGTTTGGTTGATTTGGCACGGGAAAACAGCAGGAGTAACCATGCCTCTCTTATTGGACCAATTTTTTTTGTTATCTTTTAGCAAGTCATGCCTGCCTAGAGTCTCTGACAGGTTGACCAAGAATTTAAAATTGTCATAGGACCATTATATTGCCTGGAATTAGAGGTAAACAAGGGAGGTCAACCTGTGGTCTTAGGCAGGTTGAACTAAGAATTTAGAAGTGACACAGGACCGTTAATTTGCCTAGAATGAGAGGCAAACAAGCTTCTAAAGTCAAAATGGGGCTGTTCTGCAATGAGCGTCAGGTGACATTCTGAGTCTAATTGCTTGCATAGAATGCTTGCGGTACATTGGACCAATAAAGTAACGTATGCCGAGATAAGGGCTGAAACCAAACAGCTACCGGTAATTGACAAGATCAGAGTGACAAGATGGAAGTATTTTGGGCATATGACCCACATGAGCGAAGGACGCCTCCCAAATGATTTAGGATGTTGGACCCCACCCGGCATTCGAAGGAGTGGAAGACAACGCAGTAGACATGGTCGATTTCCTGTAGAGAGATACAACGAGTCTCCGAGCCACTCTGAAGGAACCGTGGTCTTTGGCATAAAATCGGTCAAGCTTGAAGTCAACCGCTGCTGCCCTATGTATCCCCAAGCGTAGGAGGATCCAAGTCTAAGTAATTAGTGAAACCCCTCTAAAGTATGTGTAACCGCCCTTTCTATAAAAGCCTTACATGCACCAAAATAATTTACAACCCTTGCTCTAAGGGCTGTGGGGTGGTTGTCATTCTTAAAGACATAATTTCTGGACCCTTCAGCTACACTAAAAACAATTACTATTCTAAAATTTTGATTGTATGTGTTTATTACCCTTGCCTGTAATCAACGCATATAAGAGACCACGACATCTTCTATCTATATACCTTTTATTATATCCAATAGCTTCTTTCATATTTTGTTTTGTTTTTAAGTACATCATCTAATTCTTTTCTATTTAGATCGATGAATTCTTTTCCATATTCAATACCTCTGTTTTTCACTAACTCTAGTCAAGGTTTAATCCTATATTTAATCATAAAGCTCAATATAATATATTTTTCAGGGAAGTTTTGAATAATTTCGAGTTTGCTATTTTCCTAAAGAGACTACCGATACCACTACCATATTGTCTTATGTAGAGTAATTGTTGTTTATTAATCAGTAATTACTATAGTAGAATATTTATTAAACATTTTTACACAATCAGTTATAAAAGAACGATTGAATTTTTGAAATTGCTTATCATTTAGATAATCAGAACGATTGATTAAAACTAATTTTATAACCATTAAACGTTTTTTCAATTATATTAAGCTTTCTTGAAATCTAAAACGTAGCCAACAATTATCACCAATTAAATCAATAGGTCTACCTATTTGATCTGTAACTAACATTTTTGAAGAATGAATACACTCTTTTCGATTTATTAAGAGATATTATCTTTCTTGAGGAATTTATCATACAACAAGCAACCTGGTTCAGAATTAGGTACAAATGTCTATATTACATCAAATCTAACCACATTAATGATTGAACTATCGACTAGTAAACGGTCGACTTGGAATTGATCCGCATTTTTTGTAGTAATTTGGAACTTTTGTTCCTTCATTAGTTTTATCTGATAATATAATATCATTCTCAACACTTAAAATAATACTTAAATCATTATTAAATTTAAATCCATAATTATTTTTCAATAATATAACGAATATCATCGTTGCAGGATTAGATGAAACAGTTTCTGGGAAATTTTTTCTATAAGCATTGAAGTAATGACTTAGAAAATAATTTAAACAGTCGTCAAAATACATACAATTGGGTATTAAAACACTCATCCATGGTTCATCTTCCTTTTTTCTAAACTCCAATGTATTGTTTTTAAATTTATCGCTAATATTATGCCGTGAATACCGTAACGTACACTGTTTTAAAGCAATTTCATAATGATAAGCAATTTGATCCAACCCAATTAATAGAATGCTTTTTTTTAAGAACAAAATTTTCTTTTGATCAGAAAAAATTATTTTCAGTTAAATTTTAATATAATTATATTATATTCATTCTTCTTTAATATTTTTTTTATAAGGAATCTAACAAACTCAAAGTCTCATGTCTAATCTCCTCTGATGTATTTCCTACAGCTCTAATACCTATTAGACTGTATAATCGTTCAATCATGTCATTTGTATTTAAAAACAATTCAGTTCCTACCTGTGGTATTTCTATGTCCATTTTATGGATTTCAGCCACCTTTAACAATCTATACCTATACATTTTTACACAATCAACTAGTTTAACATGTCTAGGTATTCCATGTCCTTTTTTCCCACCATGTTTTGGTTGAACTAATCTCATCTCTTTATTTTGAAGGAATTCAGGATGTTTTAGGTAACATTTAGGAAATTTAAAATAAGTTGGTTCTTTGGGGTAATAATTTTTATCGTCTTTATTTAACTATTTCAGCAGTTTAGTGTCAAGATTCAAATTAAGATAAAATACTTTCGGTTATTTAATAGGAGTGTTCATTTTTGGTATTTTTAAAGGTTCAACATTTTGAAGTTATGATGGTGCTGGCAATGGTTCAATACCTTCAAGTTGTGATTATGGTGCTGGAAAATTGTTTCTTAACTTTTGACCTAATATTACAAATCTCCGTTTGAAACTATCATCATTGTCTTTTAATTTTTAAACAACTGGAGCATTTAACTCTTCAGCATATTCATGAAATCCTTCTTGTATTAACACATTCTGTCTAACCTTTTGTCTTAGGTTTTTTCCTGTTTATCCATTCTTGAATATCCCGAATTCCTGAATATCCATTCATGCGTATCAATTTATATTTCAGAAAAAATTATTAATATACAATAACTTTTGAAAACTCTTTTCAAACAGTTCGTGGTAACGAACTGGGTAAGGAGTGACCCAGATCAATAATAAACAAAACTAAAAAAAACGTTCCCAGTTTCCCCAGTTTCCCAGTAGGCCTCCTTCCCCATCCCTTATTTCTCAAAATCGTCTGATCAAAAATAAGAGAAAGCCATTTAGCCAAAAAAAGAACTAATATGAAAATTTCATTTTAGTGATTTATGTGCGGAGAGCCAAAATCAAACATGCATTAATTCAAAACGTTCAGAAATTAAATAAAAAAAGTAGTTTTTTTAACTGAAAATATGGAGCGACACTAAAACTTAAAATGAACTGAAATTACTCCGTGTATGAAATGGGTTATCCCCTCCGCAATCCCTCACTCTTTACGCTAAAGTTTGACTCTTTGCCACAATTCTACTTTTTAAAACAATTAAAAACTGTAGCGTAGAGATCGGGGTGTTGAGGAGGGGACAACCCATTTCATATAAGGAGTAATTTCTGGTCGTTATAAGTTTTAATTTTGCTCCTTACCTTCACTTAAAAGAAACTAGTTTTTTTCATTTATTTCATAAAAAGAACCAATACGAAAGTAAAACAGTTCAAAATAGGGATGAAACCTTTTTATTGACAGTGAACGATATAAAATTTAACTGGATATTTCGAACAAATATACAGTGTTCATCATCAGCAGTAAAACTCTGTTTTACTGAGTTTTACTGGTGATGATGAACACTGTATATGTGTTCGAAATATCCAGTTAAATTTTACATATGTTCACTGTCAATAAAAAGGTTTCATCCCTATTTTAAACTGTTTTACTTTCGTCATGGAATGGCAGTGTGGTCTTCGAAGTTATCTATACAGAACCAATAATTAACTCAGCCGATCTACCGGATAATACATACGTAATAGGAATGTCTGTTCAACTTTAGCAATCTGAAATATCTCCGTTGTATAGTTTGGAAGTTCATCCAAAACATTTTTTTCTGTTCGCTTTTAACCGAATCACCAACATTAAATTTATGTTTGATTGTTTAAGGCTCTATATCTGGAAACCAATTTTCTTACACATTGCTTTCATTTCCTTTTTTTACTAGCTTCTCTTGGTTTCATTTTGATTGATCTATAATATGAGTTATTATGATTGACAGCGAATGACGGTAATACATCTATCCAATGTTTAGTATTATTGTAAGTGAAACATTTCCATAATTTCTCTTTAACAGTTCTACTAAATCGTTCCACTTTTTGAGCTTTTGGTTTACTTTCAGATGAAAAACAAAGAACTTCATGACTTTTTAAAAATATCCGACCGTATTTCCTAGCAATTTCTTTACCTTTATCTGTTTGTGAATTCTTAGGTTTTCTATTTTTAAATAAATCCGCTAAAGCATTAATAGAATCTTTAACTATTTTGTTTTGTAAAAGGATACACACAAAATATTTACTAAACAATCAATCACTGTAAAAATGTAATTAAAATTATTATTTTCCCTTTTATACTGTTGAATATTAACTAAATCGGCTTGCCACTGTTCATCAGTACCATTTATCATACACTAAAGCTTAAATTTTGCCCCGATTCCTTAAGAAATTACCCGTGAATCACAAATAATAATAATAATAATATTAATAATAATAATAATTATAATAATTTATTCCAGAAAAAGCCCGTGGCCCATAGAAAATTTACATAACAAAAACCAACAACAAATTAAGTAAAATAAATTAATACTAATTAAATTAAGTGCTCACGATGTGCCGCTGCCATCCTGACAAACCTTGATATCTTTTTAATACTCAGGAAAATTTGTCTCTTTCATTCTATCTACCTACCATATCTCATTCAATTTTTCTTTACCATACATCTCTCGCCTCCATTCATTCAATTCGATATTCACACATAAATGTATCAAACTTTCCTCCTGGGATTCACAGATAGGACAAGCAATAGATTTTACTTTCTCCCCTTTTCTCCCTTGATACTGTCTTTTCTTTCCAATCAAAAATCTATTTCCCCTCCAATCCAAATAAACCGTAGAATAAATAGTTGAAATTTATAAGACTACTCCAGAGTAAAGAGCGAGTTATTAAGAGGAAGTGAACCCTTCATATACGTAATAATTTCTATTCGTTTTAAGTTTTAATGCTGCTCCTTACTTTCAGTTGAAAAACTTTCATATTTATTTCCTGATTTTTTTTTAAATGCTAAGAAATCCTGTGCCCCCTTCATGGAAATTCCCTTCCTCCATGACAAATTCCTCCATAATAGTTGGATAACCCCTCCCCACATAAGCCCCTCCCCTAAAGCCCTTCCTCTCCAACCAAAAAAATCCCCTGACAGCGTCTGTACACATCCCAATAACCATTACTATATGTAAACACTGGTCAAACTTTGTAACTTGCAGCCCCTCCCACGGGGGCTGTGGGACTATTGCATCAAACTATACCTAGCTATTAATTGATACCTAACAATTGGCATCAAAAATTCTGTTTTTTAGAGTTTCGGTTACTATTGAGCCGGGTCGCTTCCTTACTACAATTTGTTACCATGACCTGTTTGATAAGAAGGGCGATGTAAATATTATCTTTTATATTTACTATTTTTATATTTACTATATTTTGTTTTATATAACTAGACTAGAAACATAAATTCTAATTTAAATAACTAAGTAAACTTAGGTTTTACTTAGCTTTTCTTCACTGGACTTGAGATTGAACTGCACTGATTAAATCACTCCCCTAATCTATATATACCCAAATTGACATATACCCAAACGGAACCCACAAGATTTTCCCAGAAAAATGATAAATGACAAAATACCCCAGAAACTAAAGTGAAAGCGACACTTGCATCTATTTAGAATCTACTTAACCCGGAATAAACCCTAGCGTACAACATAAAGAACAAAGATTTTTTTTTTACAATATTTCTTTTATTTTAGTTTTTGAAACAGCAGAGTCATTTTAGATGACTTAGAGGTACAGCATACAAGGATGATAGTTGTTTGAAGGATTACTTAAGTCGTACTTCGATAGGAATAGTTCATCTATTTAGATACTGCTGGCAAAGCCCGTGGCCTCGTCTTCTGCCTAGATGATGCTTCAAATTAGGTTTGGATTATGGAGAAATTAATATTAAGAGAAGTCTCGTCTGTGAAAAGTATGGTTCTCATATCACGTCGATCAAGCTACTCTGGGCTGACCAATGAAGATTCAAAGTGCAGCTTCTCTTTGGAACTTAGTGGATATGGATGGATGTAGAAAAGATCCATGACTGACGATCGATGTGGCGATGGTGTGCCGTCGCGTGTAGGTCGTTGCGTCTAGAAGTATGATGAGCATCAATTACTCATGAAAAAAAACAAAATATAGGGAACAGGTATGTGGTGCGAGTAACATACATAAAATAAAATTTTTTGACAAATTAATTTTCCAACAGCTTAGACAACGCTTTTAATATTAAGTGCTTAACGCTAGGTTGGTCCATTGCAATAGCATTTGCACCGCCTAATGTTTTATATTGAAGGTGCTCCAGACTCCAAGCTTCTCGTTACGTCCACAGTCGTGGAGGACCCGGGACCTTCGAGTACTCCACAACCGACTCATGAAGCCGAGCTAACTGCTGGGAAGTAGAGTCTTCTGTATCGATCAGAGTTAGGCCTGACAGATCCAAACTTTCAAAGTCATTCGTCGACTGACCTTGAAAGTTGATGTCCATTTCAACATTAGTTGATAAAAGAGGAATTTGTTTGGGCAAAATTATAGGCGCATGTTCATAAAACTGTCTCGTTGCATGTATTGCGTGCTAGTGTGGCTTGGCTTTAAAATGTCACCAGTTGTGTCGAGCCCCTGGTCAGTCGAATCGTTGGTTGAACTGTCCTATGGCGA
Organism: Artemia franciscana; assembly: GCF_032884065.1. Lineage (NCBI taxonomy): Eukaryota > Metazoa > Arthropoda > Branchiopoda > Anostraca > Artemiidae > Artemia > Artemia franciscana. The sequence continues at coordinate 64,021,888 of NC_088869.1, read as the reverse complement.
ATTAGTCTGACAAGCAGTGTCATAGTCTGGAAAAGCTTCCGAGTCAAATTCGATATCCCATTATTGTGTGGGAGTAGTCTTGTCATCCGTCTGTCCGTCTAGTAGATGGTCACTGGGCTCAAACGACCAAGGAGTTCTTAGAATGGCCGGTTTTAGTCGGTTGTGATGCACAGTAATCACGCACGATTTCCCATCGATTTTCTTGATTTCATAGTTAACTTCGTTTACCCTTGTTAAAACCCTATACGGACCGTCAACTTTGAAAATTGAAAGTTTTTGTCCTTTCCACTATTATAAGGTCTAAAATAAACTTTTTTATCATACTGTTTTGTTTTTGTTTGAACCTAGCTGCTATTATATTTGAGTTGATCCGTTGAAAAATATCTCTAGATCGCATTAACATTTCAGATTGGTAAGAACTATCAAAGTCGTAAAGTGTAGCTTCTTCGCAACTTTTTCTGCAGGAAAAATAAAAAATCCCACAGAAACATGAGAAAGAAGCTGTTTTCTTGGGTCATATTATGTTTAGCCGTGTTCAGAGCAAACGAAACATATGAAGTCCATACATTCCAATCCCCTCAGTGTTGCTGATTGACATACTGCGAAGGAATTGAGGCATCTTCCTGATGTCTTCTTTCAAGGGCTCCATTGATTTGAACATATTCTGGTGACGTAAAAAGGTGATTTATTCCCAATTTCTGGCGAAAATTTTGAAATTCTTGGTTCTTGAAATGACTACCATTATCGGACAAAATGGAAGTAGGGAATCCAAAAATGTGGCAGTAATTTTCAGCTAAAGCACGCAAAACTGTCTGGGCTTTGGCATCTACAATATTAACAAGATGAATATAGCGCGTAAAATAATCTAATATGGAGAGAATGTAAGTATTAACATTAGCCGTTTTAGGCAATGGGCCTACTAAATCTACCGAAATCATTTCTAAAACATTAGACGGAAGTGGTAATACTTGGAGTGGAGCCTTGTGCGTCACATTCATAGGCTTTTTGGCGATGCGAGTGGGACACGATTCGCAATAACGTTTACAAATTTAATACATACTTGGAAAGAATACATGGTCTTTTAATTTTGAGAAAGTTTTTGCTGTCGAAAAATGACCAGCGTATGGAGAATCATGAAAATAGTCCATTATTATAGGAACGAGGTTGTTGGGAATGATTGGAACTATGCTGTAGTCTCTCTTTCTACATTTACTAGAAAAAGTTGACACATGACACAAAACACCATTTTCCATAACAAAGCTCTGGATATCCCTAATAACAAGCATTTCTATATCCAACGGCATAGTGTGCCCGCTGCCACCATTATTATGTACTATAATCTTGTTGGTAATGCAGTACCTTTGGCTGGTTCTCAATCCTACACCTGAAAAGAAGCGAGAGCTTGGCTACTATTATGTTTCAACAAACTAACACAAAGTCGAAACAATAGGGAAAATCTTTTCAAGACAGTGGAAATCAAATCTGTGGATATTTCGGCCCTATGTCCAAGGGCCGTCTTCAGCACAATACGAAAAGAATTCAATATATATATATATATATATATATATATATATATATATATATATATATATATATATAACTTACATTAAAATGTGAGAATTAAAACTAATAATGTTAAAATAAAAACTTTCTTAAAACAGCCCTAGCATCCTTACTTCAACGAAGTTCAACCAGGACTGACAAATAGAATGAAGTTAGATGATAAATTCACTCAAGTAAAACAGAACAAAATGGTTAAGTGCAAGTTCTGAGAGCCAAACTAGCGTTTTTGGAAGCCTGTCTCAAAGGTCTTTTCGTAACTGGTTCAATACCAGTTAACATTAAAAAAAAAAAAAATGTCCACAGAAAATAATTTAATCAGTTCAGTTCTCTATATATAGAACTAAACTGATTAAATCATTCGCCTAATCTATTTATACCCAAACTGATATACCCAAATGGAACCCACAAGATATTCCCAGAAAAATGATAAAATGATAAAATGCCCCAGGAACTAAAGTGAAAGTGACGCTTGCATCTATTTAGAATCTACTTAACCCGGAATAAACCCTAGCGTACAACGTAAAGAATGATTATTTTGTTTTTGCAATATTTCTTGTATTTTAGCTTTTGAAACAGCTTAGTCATTTTCTTTTAATTTTCTATGTAAATCATCAATCCCTGAAAAATGAGAGTAATATAATTATAAAACCCTGTCTTCCAAATCACAATGGAGATATAAAGTAAAAGTTTCTGTTCGAATAGTTAAATTGAAGTTTAATTTCTTAAAGTCGAATCTTTTATATATTTGAATATAGAAAACATGGTTGCATCGTATCTTATTTAGTCTAATACGGATTTTAAGCAAAGATAAACCTGGTTCAATTTTAATGAGAAAAGAAAAATAAAGGTTATCAAACAGTTTGTGGTAACAAACTGTAGATAGGAGCAACGCGATAAATAGTAAGCGAAAGTCTAAAAAACGGATTTTTATGCTGATTTTAAGTGTATAAGTTTCATCAAATTTAGTTTTACCCATCAAAAGATACGAGCCTGAGCAAATATGCTTTATTTTGGAAAATAGGGAGAAACATCCCTAAAAGTAATAAAATTATGACAAAAATCACACCATCGCATGCAGCGTATCAGAGAACCCCACCACAGAAGTTTCGAGCTCATATCTACAAAAATGTTGAACTCATTTTTTTACCAGAAGACCGATCACGGTGCGTGTTAATTTGTTCTGTTTTTCTTTTCTTATCCCCAGGGATGTTCGTATGAGGTCCTAGAGACGTATGAGATCCAGAGGTCCTAGAATTTCTCGAGAAGGCTCATTCTAACAGAGAGTAAAAGTTCTAGTGCCCATTTTAAGTGACCAAAACGTGGAGGGTACCTAGGTCTCCTCCCACGCTCATTTTGTCCCTACGTCAATGGATCAAAATTTTGAGATAGCCAATTTGTTCAGCAGAATCGAAAAACATAATAACTATGTCTTTGGGGACGATCTACTCCCCCACAGTCCGCGGGGGAGGGGCTGCAAGTTACAAACTTTGACCATTGTTTCAAACAGTTCATGGTAACGAACTGTAGTAAGGAGTGACCCGGCTCAATAGTAACCAACATTCTAAAAAACGGGATTTTGATATTGATAGGTACATCAAAGGAATCGGATTCTTATGCTGATTTTAAATGTATAAGTCATCAAGTTTAGTCTTAACTACCCAAAGTAAAGAGCCTGAGAAAATTTGCCTTATTTTGGAAAATAGGGGAAAATACCCCTTAAATGTCATAGTATTTTAACGAAAATAACAGCATCACATTCAGCGTATCAGAGAAATCTACTGTAGAAGTTTCAAGCGCCTATCTACAAACATGTGGGATTTCGTATTTTTTGCGAGAAGACCGATCAAGGGTGCGTGTTTATTTGTTGTTGTTTTTTTCTTCTTTTCCCCAGGGGTGATCGTATCGACCCAGTTGTCCTAGAATGTCACGATAGGGATCACGATAGTGCCTTTTTAAGTGACCAAAAAAATTAGAGGGCACCTAGGCCCCCTCTCACGCTCATTTTTCCTCCAAAGTCACCGGATCAAAATTTTGAGATAACCATTTTGTTCAAAATAGTCAAAACATCTAATGACTATATCTTTGGGAAAGAATTAATCCCCTACAGTCAATGGGGGAGGGGCTGCAAGTCAAAAACTTTGACCATTGTTTACATACAGAGAGGGCTATTGAGAAGTGTACAGACGTTTTCAGGGGATTTTTTTCTTGTTGGGGGAGGGAATTCGAGGGGAGGGGGATACTTGGGATGATCTTTCCATGGAGTGTTTTTCATGGGAGAAGATAAATTCAATGAAGAGGGTGCGGAATTTTCTAGCATTCTTTAAAAAAGCAATAAAAAAATAAATATGAAAAAGTTTTTTAACTGGATGTAAGGAACACCATTAAAACTTAAGACAAACAGAAATTATTACGCATACGATAAGGTTCATCTCCTCCTGTATACTTCACTTCTTGCACTAAAGTAGTTTTTGCAGTTTCAACTGTTTATTCTGCGACCTTTCTGATTCAGGAGTCATTCTTAAAGAATTGGGATAAAATTTAAACTTTAGTGTAAAGAGCGAGGTATTGACGAGGGGGAGAACCCTCTCATAAACGTAAGAAAATATACAAATATATAGGCTCGTTACGTAAGTTAATTCATAAGTTACGTATATCTATTACTAATAAAAACGTTCGTAAAAAAATCAAAATTTCTAGTTGCCTTTATTAAGTAACCGAAAAACTGGAGGGCTAATAGGCCTGCTACCCCACCCTTTTTTTCTCAAAATTTTCATTTTAAATCTATTAGAAAACCATTTAGTCAAAACAAAAATTAATATACAAATTTAGTTTTAATTATTCATCTGCGAGAGCCAAAATCAAAACATATATTAATTCATAAACGTTCAAAATTAAATTAAAAAAATCCCCCCCTAAATACCCCAAACTTTACGCTAAAGTTTTTTTTATTGTTTTTAAAAGTAGAGTTATGAGAAAGGGTCAAACTTTAGCGTAAAGAGTGGGCCGTTTAGGAGGTAACAGCCCCTTTCATATACTGAGTAATTTCTGTTCGTTTTGATTTTTAATGTTGCTCCTTACTTTTAGTTGAAAAAAAAAGTTTTTTTATTTAATACATACTGTAATGGTGATTCGGAAGTGTAGAGACGTTTTAAGGGGGATTTGCTTGGTTGGGAAGGGGAGGTGGGTTGAGCAGAGGGAGCTTAGTGGAAGGATTTCTCCTTGGAAGAACTTGTCATTGGGGAAGAGAAATCCCATGAAGGGGGTGCAGGATTTTCTAGCAATATTTAAAAAACAATGAGCAAATAAATAAAAGAAAAGTTTTTCTGCTTGAGGTATGGAGCAGCATTAAAACCTAAAACGAACAGAAATTATTACGTATAGGAAACTAAAAATTCCACAATACCACAATTCCACAATACTCCGCTCCAATGATAGTACAATTGTGACAGGTTGACCAGCTGCCCAATGTATATCAGCATAATATATTTGTGTAAAACATTTTTTATTGTTGACTGTCTCTTTGCTATAAATAAATTGATTCATGATCAATTAAATTAATGTCTTCTAGGATGAGGAGTAATCGAGTGACTTCACACATCAAATCAATCAAACCCGTTTAGACAGGATTTTGTAAAATGTCAACTTATTTGTTGTCACCCTTCAAAATGGTTGTCTTAAACAAATTTCTAGGTAGTACTCAAAAGAAAATCCACAATATCATTTTATTTTCTTTCAATTAATATGTCACAAAATTGGGTAAATACATCAGGGTCACAACTCAAAAGTTTCATGCATTAGTTCAAACAAGGAGAATAATTTCTCTTTATATCGTTAAGCATTCTTTGAGAAAAATTTTTCCTTTGAAGAGATAACTTTGGAAAATCATCATCTAGAATCAAACATTTTTACAAATTACTCGATTTTTTTATTTTTATTTTTTTTAATAGAAAATTTTCAATATTGATGCTCTCACTACCGATTATAGACTAATAATGTATGAAGATTGTTTCTCGCTAGTAAAACATCCAACAAACTTACTCCTTTTTTATGTATTGATTCCGATGATTGTCTTCAATATATTTCGCTAGTGCATTTAATCCGTTTTACATTCTTTGTATATGCATTATTTTCACTTTTGCTGCAAAGTATAACTGTTTTCAAACTTGAATTTTCTTAATGATATACATATCGAGGTAACATTTAGTTATTTTAGGGTTATCCAACAACCCCTTATAACCTCCACAGCTATGTTAGGGAATCTAGGCTTCATTTCACCATTGGTAGCACCTTCTTTATCCAATGAAGTTAAAGCATCCATTACCAAAGAATATGCCAAGAATAATATCCTTGATGTTGACACATTCAACTCTTTTTCCATACCGAGGTGAGTGAACCCTAAGATTTAACATTTTATGTGTTAATTATTTTTGTTAAGCATTTTTAATCTTAAATCCTGTAATCTTTGTATATGCATAATATTCACTTTTGCCTCAAAGCAAAATTGCTCTCCTGACTTGAGTTTGCTGAATAATATTACATATCGTGCAAACATCCAGTCCCATTCTAGGGATATCTGACAACCCCTTGTAATTTGCACTGCTTCTTTAGGCACTTTAGGTTTCATTTCGCCATTGCTAGTGCCTTCAATATCCAATAGAGTAAAAGTATACATTACTAAAGAAAATGCCAATAATAATATCCTGGATGTTGACACACTGAACTCTTTTCAATACTGAGGTAAGTGAACCCTAAAGTCTAACACGTCATGTTTTGTTGACCTTCAAAATCAGTTTCTGCTGGATTATAAAGATCCATGGGATCCAAAACAAATCAATTAAGATTACGTCATCTTCAAATGTAAATATTGGACCATAATCATTTTTTTTACAACTTAGACTTCCTCGCTTGACTAGTGCATCCTGAACTCTGACAAGTCCCCTTACGTAACATCTAAAGAAATAATTTAAATTATTAAACACGCCTGTATTACGTAACAACAATAGAAATAAGGCTTGGACGGGGAGCCCTGAAGGTTTTCCTAACCCATGTAGGTTTTTAAACAGCTAAAGAAATTTTAAAAAAGGCATCCCCTACTATATAAAAATCAGGTTTACTACACCGTTTCAAGCACACTATAGTATTGCGTAGGACCCAGGTGTGCCTCATAGCGTCCTGAAGGAATAGTTGATCCAATAGTGTACTCCCTATGGCTGATTTTAAAACCAAACAAGTATCACTACTACTTTGTACTGTGTTGAAGAATCACCTCAGGAAATGCTGTCTCGTCAAGGACACATTTATTTTAGCATCTTTGCATATATACTTTGTTTCCTTTTCTGATTTAGCTATTAAAATTATTCACTGATTTGCTAATTAAAACTCATTAGAATATTTTGGGGATGCCTTTTGACAATTTCTTACTTGTATAGAAGGCCTGAACTTAAGTAAAGACAAAAAAAAAGTTAACTCTGTAATGGAAACTTTAATTTTGAAATCTAACTTATATTCTATCATGGTGTGTTCTTTCAAAATGAGAGTATAGACTACGGTTTTTCTACGTTTTGTCGTTTCATATATGTATTTATCCTTCGTAACTAGAAAAGTTTATATACCTTAAAAGAATTTCAATAGCTAAAAACGGGAAAAATACATTTAGGAAGAAGGTGGGGGAAGTCTTCTGAGCCATATCGTTTTGCATACCAAAATCTGAACGTTTTAAAAGCTACCCAATATTTATAAGGTTTCTCATATATATTTAAATGTTTTGTATACGTTTTTTTTATTACGCTTCCAAGCTGCAAATGCTGGTCCTTAAATATATATTCCTGTTGACGCGCAGAACACGCAGATTCTGTTAAATTACTAAGACAGTAATGCATATTTAACGTAGGCATTGTAGAGGGAGCCAAACATAGCCAACTGGTCTGAGAAATTAGAGTTTCTGCGAGTTAGAGAGACTCAGTCAAATAACGTTTAAATGTTACATAGTATTTAAACTAGAAAAATAAGAATTTGGTCTTTCTAACTTTACAGACTCTTACGGTTAATTTGAAAAATGATTAAAAAAAATAAAGTTTTTTCGAGGGGAGTAAAGAGTGGGGTTGAAACTTAAAAAGGAACGAATATTATTGCTTCATATGGAAAAATCACCTAGATATGAGTGACAAATTTTGAATAAGCCATTAGGCATCTTTCTATTATATTCTGGTAACCTCTAGCCCTGGTAAAAAAAAAGAAAAAAAAGAAGAAACATCAGCGAAACCGATCCAAAAAATTGATTTTCCTTGTTGCTCATGGTGACGGACTTTAGTTCTCCTATATAAGGTTTTCGACCATGTTGACTCAAATGCACTTTTCATTTCGATTTAACACTATTTGTGAGGTTATCAGGATTTTTTTTTAAATCACCTTAAATTCCTTGTTGCAATAAACTTTTCCCTTAAAGATGAACCGAAATAATAGTTATCATTCCTAAATAGGTGTCAGATCACAATATTTTCTCACTAGACTGTTTTCTTTTTCTCAAACTGCATTTTTAAATTTTGGTTACTATAGGCTGTGGTTATTTCTTTGCTAGGTTGCAGCTGTTGCTGCAACCGTTATTATAAGTAACTCCTCTTGATCGGCGTTCTCTTGATTGGATTTTTGTCACGAATCTAATTTGTGACAAAATCGTTCATCATTATCATCAATAGCACTAAATCTAGGTTAAGATGATAAATAAAAAAATTGAAGTTACCAAAATCATATTGATTCATAATATCCAGCCATGATTAAATATACAGATTTATAACAGAAGAAACATATCACCAGTTAGAAAACCTGTGCGGTGACTACATCTCTAAATTTTGAGGAAGCAGCAAAGGCAAAAACAAGCAAGTACCCGATGATTTTTATTATGCAAAATAAAAGTACACCCTTTTGGCTATGAAATGATGATATTTGGTGATAAAGTCACAATAGCTGTCTCGTGCCATAAATCCAATTATTGGAAACTTGCATTCCAAATCTAAAGGGATATATTGCTTGGTAAGCTTTATTGGATTCCCTGTTCTGATAACTAGCCTCTCTTTTTTTCTTTTAAGATGAAATGGAAAGGATAGGTATCATAAATTTAATTTCGTTTTTTTCAGTGAGCCGAGATTCATAAAAGACGAAGAAAATGCTTTCTAATTTTATTAAACTTAGTGCTATTATTACTTTTATTCTATTGAATAATTGATATCTTTTCACAGAAAGAAATATGCATCTCACTATAAGGCTAGAAGTGGCTTTCTATTTATTTTTGCTTTGTTACTTTCTGTGAAACACTAGTGTAAAGAACGGGGTATTGATGAGGGGGCGAAAACCCTCATATACGTAATAATTTCTGTTCGTTTTTAGTTATAATGTTGCTGCTTACTTTCAGTTGAAAAAAGTTAGTTTTTTCTATTTAGTAACAAGGATTGTCTTTTTTGTCCTTCAAGATTTGCTGGTTGGATCAAGGTTGATCACTAAATGAGAAAATTACGATAGCTGAATCTAAATGTAAAGGGTTAAACAAGATAAAAGGGTCTAGGTTTGGAAAGATTGTTTCGTGCCTAAGCCAACGAGCTCACTAATTACTTTGCTCTTAGAAAAACATTTGAAATTAACACACAAGGCGGGAAAATCCTCACGGTGTCAAGCTAAGTACAGCTAGGAGGGGGGAATCCATTGTTGCCAGATTATGCGTGATTGTTCCAATTTGATGATTTTTTAGGTGGATGCACGTTGAGTTATTCGGTCAAAGCATTTTTCCGACACAAGTTTGTTTTATATATTGCTTCTTCGGCCAATCTTTGAAGTGAAAATGACCTCTAGTTCAATTTTCCTTTTTTGGTGACGCTATTTAATACCAGACATCCGTGATACTTCTTTTAATACTGGAATAGTTCCGTGTTGTAATTTTTTTTTATAACAATATCAATTAGAAATAATAAAAAGTGGTAATTTATGTTTTCACGTTATGATCGGTGAGAAGTTCGTTATCATCTTTATACCGCTTTGTGAGGGTAAACAAATCTTGAGATGTCCTGCGTTAGTATTCTTTTTATAGTTGACTCATTCTTTCCTTTTTCTTTCAAATATTTTTTTTCAAATATTTTTTTCAAATACTGTCAAATATTTTCTTCTTTTCTAAAACAACTTTCTTCTGAATAAAAAGGTAACAAACACTTAGAAAAAAAACACAAATTTGCTGATCAACAAATCCAAAGTGAAGATAATTGATTTTTGATTAACCATGGTTCTGTTTTAATTATTAATAAATCTAATAATGTTCCTCGAAAAGCAAGGTTTCTGCTTTTCACTTGTTTGAAATCAATAATTATTATCAATTTTAATCGTCACGCACCATTGATTTAAGAGGATACATTGTTTTAGACCAAAAGTAAAGAGTCAAGTCAAAACTTAAATCAAGTTAAAAAAAAGAAGTCATGCAGGAAAGGGGTAAACCCTTTAAACTTCGACACTTCACATTCTTGCGGTTTCTGGGTCTTCAATGAAAATGGGACTTTTGGGACATTTTCGATGTGACTATAAAAATATGACCAAACTTGTCATGAATTTAACTTCATGCACTTTTGGTTTCTGTTTCTTCTTTGTCTCTTAAAAAAAAGGGATGAACAGTATCTATGATGGTCAATACATTTTTCTTAATTCTAAACTGCCATTTTTGCTATTCTAAGAACCATATAATAATTTTAAGAAGTTGTGTTGTATTGTTTGGAACTACAGTAGAAGGTACTAAGCGATCAAAATACACAGAAAGTTAATTTTGTGTCTTGTGGTACAAACTTATGGTAAGGATTAAGTGTAAGCATATAATATAGTATATAGTTATGCATATAAATATTAATAAACTTTGTATTAGCATATAATCATATGTAAACATTGTAAGAGCAACCCCAATGTTACAAATTAAGAATAAAAATGCTAAAGAAAAAATGTGGTAAGCTTTTCCACTGGAAGATCTGAAGTCAAGTTCTAACAAAATCAAAGAATAGATGGGTTAATATAAAACCGACAAGGTAACAATGTACTTATGAAAAACTTTTATCTCAGCAGGTTAACATAGGAACTTAGATTCATAAACAAAGGAAAAAAAGGGCACTGAATGTGCACTGCCTCTTGATTTTCGTTTCCGCCTCTAAGCCACTAGATGACTAGATCTTTAATCTTAATATTCTGTTGGGGTTCTTGGGCTTCACGGAACATTTAAAGTTTTCTTCGTTTGGTTCACAGAGATGCTTCGACTTTTTCTAAGCGAGAAATTGTTTTTAGTAACAAATTGGGCATTTATTACAGTTTTTTAAGCTTCACTAGTCCATATAAGAAACCATTTGAACGTCAAAGTCGGGGATTTAGGGTCTGTAACATATTTTTGCCTATTCAGGTTAATTGTTCCTCTTTTTACATTCAAAGAACCTTTTCAGTTTTATTTAAAAACTTAAATGTAAAAATTTTCTTTCCTTTCGTGCTTTATTTTGAAATTTGGCTTTTCTGTTTTCCCTTAAAAGAGAGGGACTAACTTCGTCTATGAAGGCCTAATTCCTTTTTAAGCAATAACTTGTCACTTTCTCTGCAAAGGGAACATGTAATAATCTAAATAATATACTCTTAATTGTGTTGTAATGCTAGGAAAAACAATAGGAAATAATAAGCAAAAAAAATTGATTTCCTCTTTTATTTTACCAACTTAGGGTCAGAAATTAGTTTTAAATGTGACATCATTTACAGAATTAACCCAGTTACACTCTTCATTGAAATCATAAAGATCTTGGTAGTCTTTATCAAAAAAACTAAAGCCTTTTTCACACTGGATATATTACAAGTAGAACTTTTAACTCAAGACGAGATTCAAAGACGTTACATTAGTCCGTACAAGTATATTTCACTCGCTATTAGTGCCTTTAGTCGCTATGCATATGCCATTCCATTGCGTTGAAGTAGAGGTGATGAAGTTGCTAAGGCCCATGAATCTATCCCCAGCACGGCACGTGGCAGGCTTCTATATATGGATTCTCATTGTCCCTTGAATTCTATTGCAGTTTTTTCAAAGATGTTTGATTATTAAAGCAAGTCCAATTTCTAATAATAATATCTACTAAGCTTCAAAATTTTGGTTCTTTTTTTAAGGTTTTTGAATTCTTGTAATTCCTTTTTTTTTATTTTTATTTTTCTGTTTTATTTTTTTTTTTAGTTTTTCTTTTTTTCTTTTTAGTTTTTTTTAGTTGTTTACCTTTCTTTAATTTTTTGTAGTTTTTTTCTTCTTTTTTTATTTTATTTTTCTTCTTTATTTTTTAGTTTTTTATTTCCGGAAAGTGTCTCAGCAACACATGTGCAAGGTGCTAATTCTTAACAGCGTAAAACTTGCGGATATACAGCTGGTAATTCCAGCCTCAGCCGCAAGCCTCAGCCTCCCCTTAAAGAAACATGTATGTAAGGTGCTAATTTTTAACTGCGTAAACCTTGTGGATATACAACATTCTTTGCAGTCCCATTGTCTGTGCATATAAATAGATTGTCTGGTTTACCGAATACAGAACATACAAAATATAATCGTCCATGGTAAAAACAATCCGTATTAAGATCTGTGCCGCATTTTTATAATGATTCCCCTTGAGCTTTGTTGATGGTGATTGCAAATGCTAATTGACTTGGGAATTGCAATCTTTTAAATTGAAAAGGCAGACCCGTTGTAATCACGGGAATGCGACGAAAAAAGAACAGCCTCACCCTCGGAAGGCCCTGTCAAGATTGTTGCCTCTATTTCATTTTCCATTTTTTTTAAGGCAAGTTGCGTGCCATTGAAAAGCTTTGGTGGGTTAATATTTCGCACCAGTATTATTGCTATGTCTATTTTTAGTTGTAACACGTGTGTTAGAAACCCTGGGAGATCCAGGGATTTTAAAAATTCTGTTGGATAGTTAACAGCTTCATTTGATTCCAGCACTGTGTCGACTGACTTGTAAATTACTGCCTGGTCTCGAATCTTGGTCAAAATAATATTGTTGATTTTGTGGACGTCTTTGTTCCTGGCTGCCAGAATAGCTCGTTCACTTAGCTATTTATGATAATAGACAATTGGTTTGAATATTCGGAAATACATTTTCAACCAAATCATTTTTAACGTCACTAAATTAAAGAATTCAGGAGGCAGTTGTATACGTCCTGAAATTGAGTCAACTGGAAACATTCCGTTTCCGATTACCAGCAATTGATCTGAAAATATTTCACCAGAGTAATCGATTTGCAATTGGACACGCATATCTATAATTAATTTTAATGTATTTACTTGCGCCAATAAATAAGAATTTTTCAAGCAAGTGTTTATTTCATCCGCAGGTTTCAATCTAGCAATGATAGGTAATATTTGCCTGAAATCTCCCTTAAGCAATATTAAAGTGCTGCCAAAGGGTTTTGAATTCCCTCACAAATCTTGCAATGATCGCTCGAGAGACTTTTTGTGTGCCATTGTGCACTCGTCCCAAACAGTAAGTTTACATTACTGCAATACTTTACCCATTCCAGATGGTTTAGAAATGTTGCATGTGGGAGTTTCTGTAGATTGCATAATCAGAGGCAATTTCAAAGCGGAATGAGAAGTTCTCCCACAAGGCAGCAACGCTGCGGCTATTCTGGACGACGCAAGGGCCAACGCTTTGTCACTTTTGGATCGAATTGATGCCAGAAGCAATCTAATTAGAACCAGTACCTCCTGGTGCATTCAAGAAGAACATTTGTCCAACTTCGTTATCGACACAATGTATTATTTGATCATAAATGCCTTTTTGTTCAGACGTTAACTTAGAAATATTTGTTTGTACATACGACAATAGATCAATCGTGTTGTAACTTTCTTCAAGATCCAATTCTACACATGTAGAAATAGCAGCAGTTCGATTAGGTGAAGGCATTTCCAAATGCTTGAAAAGTTTGTTTGCCATAGATAAGCACAAATCTTCAATCATAACTAAAGTGCAGTTATAAATTTCTGTTGTAAAGTCTAAGGTCACATCTGACCTCTCTACCCGTATTCAGTAAGTATATCCTCTGCCATTTGTGATTTATATTTCTCCCATAACTATGTAAGAGATGAAGGAGAGCGATATGTTCCAAACATTACCCGAATTTGACTTGGAGTTGACGTTTCCCATGCGTCATTAATGCAATTATCCTAGTGTTGGTCGTTCTCCAATAAATTCTGAGCTTGGCCTGCACTACGATAAGTGTCATGTATAGTCCCATTTACAGTTCTCAAATGCTCAAAGGACGCCGGGCTGGGCACATTAACCAAAAGCAGGTGGACAAAGAAGCATTCATCCTCATTGGGGTGAATGGTGTAGATTCTTCTTATCGTGGTTTCTTTGAAGATGTAAAGTTAGCCGTTGACTGATTCACCCCGTTTTCAACGTTCAAATGATTTCTTATTATTATTCCGCTTGTAATACGTAGGTACTTCAGAATACAACAGTTTTTTGCCAAAGAATCATTTTGACATAACGGGAAGAAAGCAGTTAACGTTGTATCTGGTAGATTCAGGATTCTTTGTTGCAGGTTGAATTCCTATAAATAAACCCGTTGACCATTCTGTAAATGTATCGCTAAGTAAACAACAGCTGGACTTCGTTCATGTATCTGAAATGAAAGAATTCGTCACACAGCTTCATTACTGCATATGTTTCTCCCAGCCTGATATTATATGACTGCGTGTTCTTGAGTGACAAACCACTCACAAACACATTTACCACTTAAATCACTTTCAATATATTACAGTCAACACTTCGTATTTGGAACTCTGTCAGTTAACATTAAGAAGTGAACTAGGGGATCTTTTAGCAATAACAAGAGGTTTGGCTATGATTACATGTTATTTTCGACCCATTCAGTGAGATAGCTAATAAATTTTGGACTCTGGGCTTGCAACCCAGACCCGGGACCTTGAGAGGCAACCCTCAGGGGAAAGACAACTGCAACTAAAACGTCTACAATATCCTCGGATAAATCACCTCCCCAAATAACAACCATCGCATGCCCCCGCACCCGATTTTTACTGTGAAACAGAATCTAAAAATAGGTTTTTGGAACGTGAGAACGATGAACCAGATATTCAAGACAGATCAATTTGTTAAGGAAATGAGACAATACCTCACCGTTATACTCGTTCTCAGTGAAACAAGGTGGACTTTAAATGGATTAGAGAAGTTCAGTGATGGATATGCCATTGCATTTAGTGGTCACCTTTTTGTCTACCACGCTGCTGTAGGACCTCTGATGTCACAACTTGAACACAAAGCAATGACAAACTGGAACCCAGTTAATGAACGTATAATGACAGCTCCCTTTGTATCAAATCGCACAAAAATGACCTTCATCGCCTGCTACGCTCCAACTAACGATGATGATGAAGAGGAGAAAGATGCTTTCTATAACATACTACACTCAGCCACCAAAGACGTTCCCAAGCATGATATACTCTGTGTGGTTGGCGATCTAAATGCTAAAGTTGGTGCAGACCACCAGTACTGCCTTGAAGTTCTGGGCTCACATGGCATTGGAGAGATAAATGAGAACGATACACTCCTAACTGATTATGCACTAAGCAATGATTGGATATTAGGCGGTAGAAATGTTTGACCATAAAACGATTCAAAAGTACACACAGGTGTCCCCTGATGGCCGAATGAAGTATCAAATTGACCATTTCCTCATGTCAAGACGTTGGAAAAGTAGCTTATGTGACTTGAGGGGCTTTCGAGGAGCGGATTTTATTTCAGATCACATTCTAATGATAGCGAAGTAAGAGTCAAACTCCAAGCTCAGAAGCGGAAAACTAGCGCCGCAACACATAAACAATTTGACATCGATAAACTGAAAGATCCTGACATCCGCAAAAGCTTCCACATATCGCTACATATTTCGAGGGTTAAACCTGCTCGACGAAACCGATGACTTTGATGTTGAGAACTCATGGACCTCAGTCAAGAGTGTGTACCGTGACGTTGTGAAGGCCAACCTTGGCTTCAAGAAAAGAAAGAGAGAAGAATGGATATCGGATGAAACCTGGATATATATCAGTAAACGCAAGGAGACCCGAATGCTTATCCTTAATACGTCAAACCCTGAGCAAAAGGCCCAATTACAGCTCCGTTACAAAGAAGAGGATAAAGCGGTGAAAAGAAGTCCGGGAAAGACAAAAGAATTGCTATCGAGAGAAAAGCAGCGCTCGCAGGAGAAGCTGCAAAGAAAGAAAAATCGAAAATGGTTTATCGACTAACAAACGAGACAGTTGGAAATAAAACAAATCGTGTATCCCTTATAAAAGATGAAAATGAAGACGTTATTTCGAATCTAAAGAAAGCTGACGAGAGATAGGCTTCACATTTCGAGAAAGTCATTAATAGGCCCAGACCTGATGATCCATAAGCAGTACCAAATGCGCCATATTTACGAATTGACGTAAGTGCTTACCCCCCCCCCCCCCGTACGGAAAAAGTGACAACAGCTGTGAAAAAGCTGAACCTGTTAAGTCTTGCTCTGATCTTATTTTCATTCTGAGACTGATGTTGGAAGAGTCCAGAGAATGAAAAAAAAAGCTATACCAGATTTTCCTTGATTTTGAAAAGGCGTTCGGTTCTGTTGACCGAAACACTTTATGGAAGATTAAATTCTGTGTACGCACAGAAAATGGGGACACGCGTTTCTTGAAGATAATGTCAGGCGTCAAACAAGGATGTATCATATCTCCTTTTCTGTTTGTCATTGTAATGGACTATATTCTACGGCAGTCTTAAGGCATTGGAGTGAAGACTAGCAGCCGACAGATCTCTGATCTGGGCTTTGCAGATGACATTGTTCTTCCTGCAGAAACGAAACTGCGACTGCAGCTAATACTCGATGCCATAGACGAAAAGGCCGAGAAAATGGGACTTACAGTAAATGTTAGTAAAGCAAAGAGTAGATAACTTCGAAGAACACACTGCCTTTCCATGACGAAAGTAAAACAGTTTAAAATAGGGATGAAACCTTTTTATTGTCAGTGAACAGATATAAAATTTAACTGGATATTTCCAACACATGTTCGAAATATCCAGTTAAATTTTATATCTGTTCACTATTAATAAAAAGATTTCATCCCTATTTTGAACTGTTTTACTTAAGCAAAGAATCTGACCTCATCTGAATCCCCACTGATACTAAAATGCAAAGATAAAACAATTGAGCAGATCAAAGAATTTAAAGTACCTTGGGAATTGGATTGAACACGATGGTGAATTAGCCAACAAAATCGAGAGGAAAATAGGACAAGCGACACTACCTTTTAGCAAGTTGAAACCAGACCGGCAAAGTAGTAAACAATCTATGCGCTTGAAGTTTCACCTCCTGAATAATATTGTGATGTCCATCCTCCCCTATGCTAGTGAATGCTGAAAACTAAACACCGAGGTGGAGAAACGTGTCCTAGCCTTCAAAAACATTTACCCTAGGAAAATCCTTAAACATATCTTGGCAGGTAAAGGTCACCGACATAGAAGTTCACCGACGAACCCATTAGGCATTAGTTACCGACCTTCTAAAACATAGGAGATGGACATACCTTTGCCACATGCTTCGTATGCCAGAGGATCAACTCCAGAATATAATATATGAGTGGCACCCCGAGGCAAGGCGAAAAAGAGGTCGACCAAGACACACCTTATGACGACAGTACGACCGAGACCTGAGTAATGCGGAGATGACTCTTCAACCACAATGGGAGGACGTCACGGCTGCAGATCAGCTCCAAGATGTCTAGCGAGGTTTCGAAGACGCCCTATGCACCACCCCTGGCTTTGGAAGATCTAAAGTCTGGGGAAGGATATTGACTGCTAGGTTGTTACTCCTAGACAACGACAACTGAGTCATAAAAAGGACTATTACAGGGGTCGTTTGTCAGTGTCTGGCTACGGTCTTGGCAACTGACTCGCTAAAATGTTTTGCTCTGAATTACACTTGTTAAAAAAAAACCTATTGCACCAGTTACAGCGGATTTGGCGTCCCTTACACAATTAAGGCTCCGGGAAGGATTTTAAGGAAAGTGTTTAACAACAAAATTTTAGGTCCGGTACGTAATCTCTCAGCGAGTGATCAAAATTGCGTCAAATTGGAAAAGGTTCAAAAGGGTCAAGGAACACCACATGACTCATCAGTCTCAACTGAAGCC
This sequence comes from Artemia franciscana, assembly GCF_032884065.1. Lineage (NCBI taxonomy): Eukaryota > Metazoa > Arthropoda > Branchiopoda > Anostraca > Artemiidae > Artemia > Artemia franciscana. Next base: position 64,004,100 of record NC_088869.1, on the reverse strand, counting down.
GAAAGCATAAAACGTTGCTCTTGTCAAAAAAGAAAAGGAAACCAAGAGTAAAAATTGTTCAATCAAAAATGTTTTATTTTTATACTAATGGTATCTACCACATAAAAAATCTCATTCCTCAGTCAACTCATTTATAAATCTTTTCATTGCAGAAAGTATTGATGTTATTTAGAAACATTGGTTACTACGAACAATTTTACCTGCAGCAACCGCTCTCGGAAAACGAACATTTTCAACTTTATTCTATTAAAGACTATTTCATAGATTTGTCTTCCACATTTATAAATTTGAATGTGATTTTAAAAAAAAAACAATGAAAAACCAAGTGCAGCCGAGGGGACATCCTCCAAAAATTATGTAATAAACAATTTGTTTACACCAATAAGTGTCCACATAAATGGAACGTTGGTGATCACAAGCAACAATTTTATCCAACTATGAAAGTTAAACACAATTCATGTTGATGACAACAATGTTAAATAAATTGAGATGTTTAGCTATTGGATATGAATATAAAACGGATACTAACACTAGCAATATACTTAGAGATATGACAACTAAAGATTTCCACTTGGTTGGGAAAATAAATCATGAAATTTCGAATATACCTCAATAGATACCTCCTAATGTTAAGATTCATATAAAGCTAAAACTCACTTCGTTCATTTTATTTGCGAAAATTTCTGGTCGCTGCACCTGATGTAGTAGTCTTTCTCATCTCGGCAACACTTGATGTACGAAATCAAAAGGTTATAAACATTGTTTGTTTGGCAATCGAGAAATTAAGAACTAGTGGAAATAATATCAAACTGCTCATTCAACTTACGATAACGAATCAACAACATGTTGCTACGGAAAAACGTCTATACACGGAAAACACAACTATTTTAAAATGGTAGTTCTAATGAAATGTCTACAAACACTTATGGTATCGCTGTATTGGATTTGTCTAGGGCTCAGGATTTGAGTATTGTCTGAACGGGCACAGTACGTCTAGGGTGTACCTTTGCCAACCATTGGAGGTGAGTCTAGGATCAATATTGCAAAATCAACTTGTAACCTATTAGGAAATTACCCCTGATGACAGTGTTCTATTAGACTTGGCACCATGAACAAAAGTCAAATAATCATTGTAATCAATTTGGAACACTAACTCCAAATAAAAATTCTATATTATGCTTCCGGATTTCCTCGGTTATATTCAAAGTGTTAATAATACCTTTATCATTGTTAATAGTAGCCCATCAAGGTTAAACACAGGACACTGGCTATGCATCCTTCAAACAGCAAAGAAAATTGAATTTTTAGATCCTCTTGCAATACCTTATGCATTATAGACGTCCCACATCAAAGACTATCTTGAGCAAAGTAGAAAATCTACTATTCAAAATCAGATGCGTGTACAAGACTTATCAACCAAAAGCTGTGATTTTCATGCACTATTATATTCTATTTTTGATGTCGTGGACATACTTACAGTGAATTTCTAAGCATTTATTTGGACACTCCACCATTGAACGACTTTCTAGTTAAAAATACTCTTTCCCACCCTTAAAACATATTTTTCAGTGTCCTAAGAGTGAAATGCTTTTAAAATGTTTGTCAATTTGCTTATTAATATGTAAAAAAAGTACTTAAGATTCTTCACTTTTGTTTATTGTTTGTTATCATACAATATTATTGTTTTTCATCTTTTGTTTCCAGGTTTATTGTATGTAGAAAAGAGCCTTCATTCTTTAGATTTCTTCTTCGACGTAAAGGTAACCATCAATAATGATAAGTGTTGGCAGCTTTAGGAATCAACTTTCATTCATCTTGATATACATTCTACAATATAACGTCAATTCATTTTTACTATTCCTCCTTGTGAAGTCAATAATACTATTTTGATTCACATTATAAAATTCGCGTGTTTCAATTTGCCTATTTGAAGCAATGTCAAAGACGGTATTCTCGTATGAAGAATAACTTTCTGTAACAGCCAAATTAAATCAGTAGGCTTATAATCATAGTAGCCATTATCTTCACAGCGATGTCGTAAAAACCAGACTCTCTTATTAATACAGCAACTGAGGCGTTGGGTAGGTTCTTTTCCCAAAAAAAAAAAACAATTTGAAACCACGACGATACCAGTCTCTTAAAAAAAACTGGAATCCCGTTTGGTGTTTTTTGCAATTATGCCAGGGTAAGTATTTTCCCATTGATCACTTTTATCGGAGTGACAATTAGAACACTGGAAACTTCTAGTATGAGAGTCAAAAACATCTTCAAGACAGGTATTACCGTCGTTTATTTTAACCGTCTTTAATGCACATTGTATATAAGCATTATGGACATCTGAAAAATTTGTTTTCAATGTGGACTGTCTCATTACTAAAAAGAAACTTACTCTGTATCAATAAAACGGGTGTATTCCAATTGAGTGATGTCACACATCAAATCAGTCAAACCTGTTTGAACAGGTTTTTTTAAATTTCGACTTATTTTTTGTTGCTTTGCGAAATGACCGGGTTAAACGAATTTCTTGGTAGTGTCAAAAGCAAATCCACAATATAATTTTGTTTTGATTAATATGTCAATAAATTGAGTAAATGCATTAGAGCCACGACGTAAAAGTTTCATACAATAGTCCAAGGATAGAGAATCATTTCTCATTATAACTTTAAGCATTCTTGGAGAAAATATTTTCCTTTGAAGATATAGCTCTTAAAAATTATCATCTAGAATCAAACATTTTTACAAAGTCGCTAGATTCTGTATAATTTTCTGTTTCTTAAATCCAATAATTTTTAATCTTGAATCTTGTAATCTTTGTATATGCATTATATTCACCTTTGTTGTAAAACATAACTATTCTTCCGACTTGAATTCACTTAATGATATAACATATCATACAAACATTTAGTCCTATTCTAGGGTTATATGACATTCCCTTGTAATTTCCACTGCTAAGTTAAGCACTCTGGGCTTCATGTCGCCATTGCTAGCACATTCAATATCCAATAGAGCAAAAGTATCCATTATCAAAGAATATCCCAAGAATAATATCCTAGATGTTGACAAACAGAACTCTTTTTTAATACTGAGGTGAGTGAACCACAAGGTCTAAGATGTCCATTGTTGGTAACCTTCAAAACCGGTGTTTGCTGGACTGTAAAGGTCCACCGGAGCCAGATCCCGTCACGTAAGATTATGTCATCTTCCAATATAAATACTGGAGAATGATCGATTTTTTTTACAACTGGGACTTCTCCGCTGAACTAATGCATACTGAACTCTAACAAGTCCTATTACGTAACATCCAAGGAAATCGTTTACATAAGTAAACAAGATCCTATTACGTAACAACAAATGAATCATGATTTGACGGTTTGAAGGTTTGGCTTGAAGGTTTTTCCTGACCCTCTTAGGTTTTTAAGCCATCAAAGAAATCTCAAAGAAAGGATCTTCTATTATATAACAATCAAGTGCAACATATCAGTACAAGTGCACTTCAGCATTGCGTAAGACCCAGATATGCCTATTAACGTCTTGAGGGGATAGTAGATCCAATAATACAACTTTATGGCTAATTTTAAACTATAGAGGCATTGCTACTACTTTATATTGTACTGAAAAATCACCTCAGGAAATAATTTCTTGTCAAGGGCACATTTATTGTAGAATCTTTGCAAACACACTTTGTTTTCTTTTCTAATTTAGCTATTAAAAGTATTCGTTGAGTTGCTGATAAAAAAAAAACCTACTAGAATATTTTGGAAATGCATTTTGACAATTCTTGACTCGTATAGAAGGCCTGAAATTAAGCAAAGATGATAAAAGTTGAGCCTATAATGAAACCTTTTTCTTAATTTTGTCCGTTTCGTATATTTAATGTTCCTTCGTAAAAAGAAAAGTAAATTATGCCTTAGAAGAAAATCAATAGCTAAAAACATGCAAATTCAGTAAGGAAGGGGGTGGGGGAGGTCTTCCGGACCATGTCCTTTCGTTTTCCAAAATCTTCAGGTTTTCTAAGCTACCCAATATTTCCAAGGTTTGTTATATATTTAAATATTTTGTATGTGTGTTTATCATAACGCTTCCAAGCCGCAAATGCTGGTCCTTCAATGTATATTCCTTTTACGCGCAGGACATGCAGCTTTTATTAAACTATTAAGACAGTATTACATATTTAAACTAGGCACTGTAGAGTGAGCCGAAAATACAAGCCTGGGAAATTTGAGATTCTACGAGTTGAAGACACTTGGTCAAATAAAGTTTAATAGGTATTTAGCAATCAAACAGGAAAAATAAGATCAAAGTCTTTTAACTTTACAGATTCTTATGGTTAAGTTAAAAAATGATTAAAAGAAACAAAGTTCTTATGAGGGAAGTAAAGAGTGAAGTTGAAACTTATAAGGAACAGAAATTATTGCTTCATCTACAACAATAGTGTTGATATGAGAACTAACCTTTAAATAGGCCATGAAAAATTTCTCTAAGAAGTTCTGGTAGCCCAATAGTCCTGGTAAAATAAAAAGGAGAAACATCAGGGAAACTGATGCAAAAAAGTGATTTTCCCTGTTTTTCAAGGTTTATTGACTTTAGTATAGGGACTTATTTTAAAATGTATATTTAAAGTAAACGCTGTAGATTGATCCGAAAATAATGACCTGATAAATTTAAAATTCTACGAGTTAAAGAGACTTGGTCAGTTAAAGTTTACTAGCTGTCCAGCATTTAAATGAGAAAAATAATATGTAGGTCTTCCTATGTTTACATTCTCTTACGGTCTATTTGAAACATTATTTTTAAAAAAAAGTTTTTTCTTAGCGAAGTAGAGAGTGAAGTTGAAAATTAAAAAGAAAAAAATATTGTTTCATCTTAAACATCACGTAGATACGAGAAATAACTTTTAAATGAGCCGTTGAACATCTCTCTGTGATGCTCTGGTAACCCACTAGCCCCCTGGAAAAAAAAGAAAGAAGGAAAAATATTAACGAAACCGATGGAAAAAGTGATTTTCCTTGTTGTTCAAAGTCTAGGGACTATAAAAGATTTTCATCCTATCAAAGATTAAAGATTTCATCCTATCATCCTATTAAAGATTTTCAACTATGCTGACTCAAATGAGGATCTTTTGATTTTGATCTAACACTATTTGTGAGGTGTATCAGGCTTTTTTTCGAAATTTATCAGGACTTTAGTTCTCGTATACAAGATTTTTGACCATGCTGACTCAAATGGTACAATTTTCATTCCGATCTAATACTGTTTGAGAGGTGCATCAGGATTTTTTTTAAAATCTATCAGGATTTTAGTTCTCATATACAGGATTTTTGATCATGCTGACTCAAATGGTACAATTTTCATTTCGATGTAAGGCTATTTATGAGGTGCATCAGACTTTTTTCGAAATCACCGTACATTTCTTTTCGCAATAAACTATTATTTTGAAGACAAACCAAAATAATGTTACCATTCCTGAATCAGTGTCATATAGTAGTCGTTTCTCACTAGGCTTTTTGCTCAAGACATATTTTTTATTTTATTTTGATACTATGGCCTGTGGTTCACTCTGTACTAGGATGCAGCTACTACAGCTACCGTGATTATAAATAACTCTTCTTGATCAGCATTCTCTTGATTAGATTTTTGTAACGAGTCTCATTCGTGACAAAATCTTTCGTCATTACCATCAGTAGCAGTAAATTTAAGTGAAGCTGATGAATATAAAAGGGCAAGTTACCAAAATGATATTGATCCCTAATCCAAATTTTTGATTCCGCACAAATTGTCATAAAATATTGCTGTATAAGTTAGATAATTGTGGTATTAGAGGCCCAGCCCTGATTTTTGTGAAATCATATTTACTTAGTCGGTATCAGATAACCCAAATTAATGATTCCTTGTCTATGCCTCGTCATCAGTCAGAAAAGGTTGGCGTTTCTCAGGGGTCCATACTTGGTCTCTTGCTATTCCTGATTTATATTAATGATTTTTGCAACTCTTCTGATGGGGGGAGTTTTAACATTTTGTTTGCTGATGGTACCGGTTCAATTATTGCTGGCGAGTCCAAAGATGATTTGAAGCAAAAGATTAAGGGAGTTTTAACAGCATTGGTTCAGTGGTTACAGGCTAATGGATTGTCACTAAGCGTAGCTAAACCTAAATTCATGTTTTGTTGCCGCATTTAGAAAGAGCCTATTGAATTGGATAAGGTGAGTGTTGAAGGCCTAAATATGAGCATCCACAAAGTAAGTTCGATCCAGTAGCTTGGTGTGAAGAATGATTATAATTATTCGTTTAATGGTTATCTTGGTTTTCTACGAATTATAGCAGCACAAGGAGTTGGAATCATGTGTAGGTTGCAACATTTTCTCCCTCATGAAGTATTAAGATTGTTATATTTTTCTTTAGTTCATTCCCATTTATCATACTGTCCTATTGTTTATCTGGCAACATTTAAAACCCATCTTAAACCATTACAAATTGTGCAAAACAGGGCTAAAAGGATTTTACATAAGTATCTACCATCACCTTCGTCATACCCTGGTAAGACGACAACAGAAAATCAATTGTTTGTTAATGCATATCCTTCCTATTTTTTGTCTATGTAATCTTTCTTCAGTACATTTTAAAATTAAGTATGACCGTCAACTGCTGCTAGTTTATTTTCAGTCCATTGATATGCTTGGGAGAAAGTGCGAACTTTCATTATGAGACTCGGCATAAAGACCAGCGTATTTCTTCTGAATTTATAGCGGAGCGATCGAGATTTTCACCAAGAAACATGGTAACAAGTGCATGGAGAAAAAATCATACTGTATATGATGATACTAAATCATTTAATATAATGAGACATGAACTTTTAATTTTTTCCTAGAAACTTTTCACCATTAATCTTTTTTTTTCTCTATGAATTTTTTTTCATCGTCTCTGATTAGTCATGATGTCATTCTCCGTGCATGGTTGTTTGATTGTTTTGTTATTGTGATATTTATTTTGTCTTTCTGCTTTGTTTGGTGAGTCGAAGACTTGGGTATTGGATCTTCAACTGATATTATTTATGTTGTAAATATTGATGGGGTCACCACAATCACGAGCTCTGTCTCTCCGTGGTGACCCACTGTATTTTCTTTGTTATGCATATTATATTGATAAATTGAACTTGAATTGAACTTGATTTCTAATGTAATGGGAACATGTAATAATCTTATTAGCGTACTTTTAATTGCGTTCTAATGTTGAGAGAAAAAAACAATAGAAAATAATAAGCAAATAAAAAATTAAATTTTCCCTCTTATTTTACTAACTTAGGGTCAGCAATTAATTTAAAATGTGACATTATTTACAGAATAAACCAAGTGACACTCTTTATCGAGATCGTAGAGTTTGTGGCAGCCCTTATAAGAAAAACTAAAGCCTTTTTTTCCAGTGTATATATTAAAAGCATATCTTATGACTCTAGACGAGATTCAAAGACGTCAAATAGTCCTCACATGTATATTTTACTTAAAATCAGAGTTTTTAGTCGTTATGCATATGCCATTCCATTGCGTTTAAATAGAGGTGACGAAATTGCAAAAGCCCCTGAATCTCCTTTTGAACAAGGTTCCTGTAGAAAATTTCAAATAGATCGCGGGAGTGATATTGTTCATGCAAATAAAAAAAGTTTAAAATATATAATACAATACTCTATTGAAGGCAAAGTCCTATAAAGGTAGAATTAGCTGAACAATTGATAAGGACAATACCTTATTTAATCTTGAGATATTGTGCGTTGAAAAACACCGCTTTTATTCAAGATTTAGGCAAAATCATGTTGATTTTTAATCAAAGCCCTCATCAATCCCATCCAAATCATAGTCTTCTTGAAGTTCATCACGGGTAACAATACACTTTAAATTCTTCTTAAGAAATATTCCAATGAAAGGAGGCAGGTGAAAAAGAAGAAATATAATGCTTGTGATCCAGTTTGAATCATTCCAACAAGTTATATTCTTGAAAAAGGGAATAACACCTGGTCAGTTGAACTTTTTAAAGTGTCAAAAGTCTAAGACACTAAACCTGTGACGAATTGTTTATGTGACAAGAAAGATGAAGAGATTCTTGGCAGATTATACGAATGTGATTTGCAAAAGTTAAAAACAATGGAATGTCAGATTGAAATGATATTAAAGAGTCAAACTCGCAAGAGAAAGAGACAGTTGCTTTTTCGCTGGCTATGAAACAACTCTTATTTTGATTCTTGGATTGCCACTGACGACGTTAATAATGCCTAATGATTTCTATGTGACATTCACGCCCAACGTCTCTTACTCTCTCTATGAAGAGTTGAATATAAACAAGTGATTTTTGGAAAAAAATTCTCCCTCGCCATCAATTTCAATGGAAAGCATGAAGTTGCTCTCGTTGATTGTATTCTTAAAAATGCTTATGATATCCTGACAAAGGATGGTAAATATTACAGAAAAAGTTAGACCAAACAATTGAAAAGTGTATGGTGAGGAAATGGAATGAATAAATCACTTAACCTTGATATATATCAAAATATCACTCTAAAACACAAGGAATATGGTAGCATGACTAATTTTTGTCATGCAATCAATAGAAAAATCGCTGCTTGTAAGAATGATGCATACCACTTTAAATATTTAACAAAACATGATGGGGATTACGTTAGCTTTCGTATCAAGAATAAAATGATTTAACTTAACGATAAATTAAGAGATATTCATAGTATTTAACGGAATATAGTCGAGGTTAAAAGTACTGGTACTATCAGTGGGATGGAACGTGTTATTTTTGCGGCCTATTCACTTGGCTTCCCTTCAGACAATTCTTTATGCTTCCATTGTCGAGACATTGAGTGTATTAAATACAAATATCCCCCTCCTTCGTTTTTTTAAAGGAAAAACTACCCTCTACTGCATTCACCACAACACTGTACAGCTACACTGTTCAATGTATTTTAGTCAACACTTTGTATTTGGAAGTCAGTCAAGTAATATTAAGAAGTGAATTAGGCGATCTTTTAGCAAAGACAAAAGATTTGGCTGAGATTGGATGCCGTTTTTTACCCATTCAGTGAGAGGACTAAAGGCGTTTTTTTATATTGTTTGCCTCGCTGCTACTGTTATACCATGACAATTGGTATATTTCGTTTTTTAAACGAAAAACCAGTGTCGACTACATATACCACTACACTGTACAGCACCTTCAATATATTCCAGCCAACACTTCGTATTTGGAACTCAGTCAAGTAACATTAAGAAGTGAATTAGGCGATCTCTTAGCAAAGACAAAATATTTGGCTGTGATTACATGTCATTTTTGACCCATTCAGTGAGAAGACTAAAGGAATTTTAGTTTGTCTTGATATTGTTAGCTTCGCTGCTACTTTTATACCCTAACAATTGGGTCATGGAATGGACTACTACCGAGGTCATTTGTCAATGTTCGGTTGTGCTCTCAGAAATTGGTTCACTAAGTTCTTTCGCTCTGCATTACCTTTTGCTAAAAAGTATATTTCATCATTTGCAATGGAATTTGTGTCCCCTACACTAAACGATTTTAGCTCTTGGATAGATTTTAAATAAAGGGTTTCAAAATGTCTCAAGTCCAGCGCTTGACCCCTTGGCAAGCAATTGAAATCACGACAAAGCTTAGAAAAGTTTAAAAAGGCTAAAAAACACCTCATCAATCATCAGTCTCAATTGAAGGTGGAAGCGTATAACAAGGCTATTGTCCAAGAAGAAAAACAAATCAAGAGTAAAAATAGTTAGAACGATAAATGTTTTTTTTCATAGCAATGGCATATCTACCACATAAAGAATCTCATCTCTCAGTCACCTCATCTCTAAATCTTTTCTATGCAGTATATGTTGATGTGAGTGTAAAACATGGTTACTACAAAAAAATTTATCCACAACAACCAGCCGCCAAAAATGTACATTTTCAATTGACTTTCATATTTATAGATTTGTATGTGATTGTAAAAAAAACACAATGAAAAACCAAGTGCAGCCTCAGGTTTATCCCATGAAAATTGTGTACTACACAATTTACTTAGACAAATAAGTGTCTAATACAGTTGTTTGTCGAATACAAGCAACGATTTTTTAAACTATGCAAGTTATATACAATTAATGTTAATAAGAAATTCAATAAGATGTTGAATGGTTTAGCTATAGGATATTAAAATAAAGTGGACACTGACACTAACAATATGTTTGGAGATGTCAAAAACTAAAGATTTACACTTGGTTGGGAAAATAAATTATGAAATTTTACTCTGTCTAATTTTATTTTGTGAAAAAGTAGTTGCCACTGAACCTGATGTAACAGTCTGTTTCACCTCGGTAATACTTCATGTAAGAAAACAACAGGTTAAGAACACTGATGGTTTTGCAATTGAGAAATTAGGAGCTAGTGGAAATAATATCAAACTGTTTGTTCCACATACGATCACAAATCGACAACATTTATTGTTAAGTGTGCACGTACCTACACCAATTCATTACGATTCATTCACCGATTCATGAATTGCAAAATCTCTTCAAAACTCGCTTTGGCTTTTGCAATAGAATCTTGGACAAATTCTCCACATAAATTTGAAGAAAGAGAGAGAGAGAGAGAGAGAGAGAGAGAGAGAGAGAGAGAGAGAGAGAGAGAGAGAGAGAGAGAGAGAGAGAGAGAGAGAGAGAGAGAGAGAGAGAGAAAGAGAGAGAGAGAGAGAGAGAGAGAGAGAGATTGGTATATTTAAAAACTATCGTATAATAACTAAATTCAGTTTTTTTACAAAATCAGAAATTTAAACAAAAATCACACACTTCAACTCAGCATTGAAAATTGATTTGAAGAAAGGCACAAATGAGTTGGCGTGACATTTAGTTTATACTGTAGGGGATAGAAGTTTATTTTGCAACCGAGTTCGACTATTGGAAGGGGCTGGTTCGGGTTGTAGTGATAGGTGGCTCTTATTAGCGGACAGATTTTCCAAATTGCTGAATAAGGTGTTTAAGCCGGACTGTAAGTGGAGATAAATTTAATTTAGCAAGTGCTTGATTAGAGGGTATGTCGTGGTTTTGGAGTATAATCCTTGTTGCTCACTTCTGTGAAAGCCAGTGAGGGAAAATTCATTAGTATCATCAATTTCTAAAAGCCACGTCTCCGTTGTCGAAAGGGCAGTAACCATTTGTTAAAATTAAATCTTTAAAATCTCACTTAATTAAATTTTATCTCACTTAAGCGTTTTCGGACGTTTGGATATTCTGACAGATTTGTTTTATTTGGATAGTGAGATTTTACAACTTCATGTTCAGACCATAATACTTCATTGTTAGATCTTAGCCCGTGGCACCCTGTGGCACACATTGACATACCTAAGGTAGTTTCAGGTTATTTTCTTGATAAAAGTAATGTTATAACTCCGTTAGTTTCTGTTTTCACAAACCAACCCAGGTGTGATCGCCCATGGCAGTTCACGTCATCGTAGCACTCTGTGACTCTTCTGTGGCACCGTTTGGAACTTTTCATGGAGGCAGTCCTTTTCAACCAGAACTAAGCATTCCTGATTGTTTGGCATATATTTGAATCATAAAAACTTGGTTTCTTAGTATTTTGTGTAAAAAATTACTGCATCGCTTTATTAAGTACTCACTTTGTTCCAGTAAAAATTTACTGGAATCGCTTTATTTATTTTCTCATGGACTATTTGCTCGTACACACAAATATAAACTGCTCAAAACAAAATCTAAATTCTTGAAGTTTTCAGTCCGAATTCCAATTTTATGCAGTATTTTTATACAAAATATTAAGAAACCATGTTTTTATGATTCAAATATATGCCAAAGAATCAAGAATGCTTAGTCCTGGTTGAAAAGGGCAGCCTCCAAGAAAAGTTCCAAATGGCTTTGTTTGTTTTCTCATTATTTTGTTTCAACCAGGATTGTACTAATGATAATACCAAAGCGGAAATATTTTGTTTATTTTCTCATTCTTTTGTTTCAACCTTGGCTTTCCAATTTTTTTCCAAAAAAAGTAATACCAAAACAGAATTACTTTGTTTCTTTTCTCATTATTTTGTTTCAACCAGGCTTTTGACTTCTGTTTTTTTTAAATAGCGATTCCCAACCTGATATCCTTTGTTTCTTTTTTCATTCTTATGTTTCAACCAGGATTTTTTTACTTTTTTGTTTAAAAAAAAAAATTTTAGTGCCAGAGCGGAATTGCTTTGTTTTTTTTCTCATGGACTATTTGCTCGTAATCACCAATATAAACTGCTCAAAATAAAATCAATCTTGTAAAATGTGTTTATTATATGTTGAAATCAATACATTCAACCCCCAACCTTGCATCTTTAACCGCAATTTCTTCCTAGGCAATCAATTACTTTGATGCTCCTTGATGGCAAGTCAAGCGGAGTTTGGTCATCTTTAAGATACTAGCCCTCGGGCATATCATAACCTTATCTTCGGATGTGAACGATAATGTGTCCCCTTCAGTATAATAAATTCCTTGCACATCGTCACACTCAATTAGGAGGTCGCTAAGGAAGAGTTCCTCCTCTGGAGTTAACCCCCAACCCTATAAATCAAATCTATAATTCAAACAAAACTTACTGCCATTAATTAGCTATATTAGAAAGAAGGAGGCTTGGAAACCCAAGAACCAGAGGTTTTCATAAGCCTATCTTGAAATCAAATTCTAGATTGGATAACACTAATATACCCTCTTTTTTCCTTAGCGGTATAAAAAACCTTTGTAAGTACATGGTTAAAGGCTCATATTTACGACGAATTCGTTTTTATCGCCAATAAAACAAGGCAAATGCAAACTAAAATACAAAAAAGAGAAAACAACAAGACAAAATGGAAATAGAAAATAAACACGGAAAATTATAAAATGGACAGTGAACTTCCTATATAAATAAAAAGATCTGAAGTGGGTAATATTTGAAGGTTAATGCTTAAGTACATATATATTGAGTGTTTGTTCTATGCAGTGTTGTATCATTAAACCATGTTGTGTATGGCCCTAGGGCTTAAATAAACTTTTTCTTTCTTTTTTTCTATACTTTTCAAAGTTTTTTTGGCTGTCGCTAGAATAAATATATTCTCATTAAAATTTTAAATGTAAACTCAGTGTAGTCTAAGAACTTATTTAAATTATACGATATTGCATAATCTTCAACTAATAATAAAGCGTCAAATAGAATTAAAACAGCATTTTTAGCTTTTTTCGATGCATTATGCACCGATTATGGAAAATATATTAAAAAAAGCTTTTATAGGCATACTTCGTGATTATCATGAGTCATGAATAAACTATCGTTAATTTAAGTTTGAAGTATAATTGCATTTTTTACTTACGACATTCTATCTCCCCCTCGGAAAAGCTTTGCTTTTTTGGTTAGGTAATAACCATTTTTTTTATTATCTAAAAAAAATCCTTCTCTCTCTCATCAGTTCACATCATTTTCAGTCCGTTTTACATCATATGACATGAAATACTCCACATTTTGAAAACTTTCCAACCCAACATTCAAAATTAAAACAGATCCTTGTAAATCAAATTTGGTCTTTTATACTTTTCACAGAATAAACAGGGGCTCTAGACCCCATCTAGATCATCCCATCAATTTATTCCCTTTTCACACCATTTCGAATGAAGATTTCCAACATTTTTATAATTTCCCATCTTGAGTTTTAAAATTAAAACAGGTCTTGCGAAATAAGAGTTTAATTAATTTGTGAAATAAGTGTTTTATTATATTTCATTTTTCCTATACTACCGATAGAATTTTATAATTGAATATTTAGTGGATAGTTCTTTATCAGTATCTGAATAATTTATATGATCTTTATTTTTTTCAATAGTCTTTGAAATCACACCTTATCTAATTTTTTCGTTTCTTTTCAAGATCACTTGCTTTAGAATCGAAACGCACTGGCGCAAATAGATCAACCATTTCTGCTTAAAAATCAATAATGACAACGATTTTCTTTCCAGTTTTAGTTGTAGCACATTTTATTCCTTTAATGGTGTATTCCATTCAAATGTCTAAATCTTCTTTCCTAATAATTTGATTGTATTCATTTTCAATTTTCATTTTGCTTAAGAGTTTCTTGATTTATTAGTTGCAAATTTTGTTCTGCAAAGCTTCTGAACCAGAAACAGTTTACCTTTTTATCAGCTCTGGCTCTCTTCCCGAGAAGAGAGCCTTAGGAATTAGTCTTAGGAATATGAGCTCTAGCCACTTTATTTTTGCCTATTTCAAATAAATAGGTTTTAATACTATATTTGTTTTCAAATTTATAAATATCTTGAATATTCATAGGAAAGTTTGTAATCCCTTTAAAATTGAATTCATTTTCATAGGGTTTATACACTAATTGTCTATCAGCATTTCTATCTTTCGCTTTGTGAAGATAAGTAGGTATTGACAATAGAGAACATCTACTATCATTATTTTTAATACTAAACTAGCTTTGTTATTTTTTAAAAACTCAGGTAGTTCTTTATAAGTACCTACCACATAATTTTGTAGTATTGTCATTCAATAATCAATTTCGTCAACTGTTTCAAATTGTAAGCCTGATCTGAGTGTTTTTTCTATGACTAATGTATGTATATTTCTGTGATTGCTATTTAGTTGGCTTTGTCCGATGGCACGATTTTTATTAAAAATCCAGGTGGAGCTCATAAATAATTTTTATGTTCCCCTCTTTATTTAAAATAGGCAAATTTTCTCAGGCTTGTAACTTCTTATGGGTAGATTTACACTTGATGAAACTTATATATTTGTAATCAGCATAAGACTCCGATTCTTTTGACGTTTTTTTTTTTTTTAATCAAATTTCCATTATTTAGAGTTTCTGTTACTATTGAGCCGGGTCACTCCTTACTTACAGTTTGTTACGACGAAAAATTTGATGCTACGCAGGTAATTCAATCTATCCACTTGATCGATGTTTTTGTTACTTAACATCTCCTCTTTACCTTCATTTAATTCTAGTATAGGCAACTGAGCTTTCTTAACATTAACTTTCAATCCCATTCTTGGATCTTGAACTGCCAAAATCTCCAAATAATCATTTACTTGCTAATATTTGTATCTAGGATTGTCACCTTCCTATTTGATTCTGTGCTTTCCCATAGCCTTGACCGGATGCTTTAGGATAAAGTCTACCTAGATGATCCATTTATATGAGGATACAATGTAACCTCGTTTAGCTCCAGATTCAATACAAAACCAGCCACTAACCTTGTTTCCTACCTAAACTGCAGCTGTAGTATATAGCACCAATCAATTTAATTCTACCTGTTGAATCGAAAGCTTGTTTAAAACCTTTTGAGCTGACGACTAATGAGGTTTGATGACTCAACGACTTCTCAATTATTAACCTAAGAGTGAAATTCCCATCCAATAACGGAAATCTCATTCTCTAAGAAATGTATCTAAAGCATCTCTATTTCTAAAAACCTAACTAAGTAATTTGCCTCTGTAGAAACCAGGCTAATGCCCTTATAATCAGTAAACTCACTCTATAGCCTTTACTATAAGGGAGTTTAATTGAAGGTGTTCTAGAATCACTGGATGCTTTATCATTTTCAACAATCAGATTCATAATCTTCAGTAGTTTATCTCTAATTTCACAGCCACAGTTGTTCAAAAAACTCATTTACCTCTTTATCAGGACCTAAGGCCCTATTATTTTATAGTCATTCATAGATTGTTTTTAACTCTTCTTGTATCTTCCTTCACTTTCAAATGGCCACACGCTTTTTCATTCTTTTTCATACCATTTCCTATAACTTTGTCATGGTCTAACTTGTTCTCTAAACGTTCTACCTTTTCTCTTGTTAACACTTTTCTTATCACTAATTGAGGCCCTGTTCCAGTTTTTAACTAGCACAAGCCCAGATTGACTATTCCCTCTTAATTCTTATATGCTAATACAAAATTTTACTATTACGGTGTCTGGCTGGACATTCCAGATCTTTGGCGATTTTATAGATGACCTAGACTTCAGAACATCTTAATTTTTTTTTTCTCTCTAACTTTTATATTCCATTTATTCTCGTATGATCTATTATTTGAATATTTGTAAAAGGCTTTCTTCTTTTCTATTAAGCTTCAAGCATTTTTACAAAAATTTCTAACTACGTTTCTTAATTTTCTAACCCTCCACCACTTCACAAAATATTTTCCTAAAATTCCTTCATCCCTCTTCTACCTTATCAAAGTTTAGGCTCTCCAACCTGGTATTCAACAGCTTTCGAAAAGCATCCTTCAAATTCTCATCCTATACTCTACCCACGTTATAGCTTCCCCAAAGGTAGTTACCATTACTAATTTTTGGCAGTAAATTATCTCTAGACTTTGCTATATGGTGATCTTTACTTTTAACATTAGGAACAGCACTTTGACCCTCCCTAGTATCTTCTAACAATTATTTTGAGTTGACTGTTCGGTCTTACCATAACTTATAGAGCTTGGATAATGGATCTGACTATATGACAGAAAACTAAAAGCCGACACGTCTTTTCCCGGAAATCTTAGAAAAAGCATTCAAATTTTCAAGTTTTGTGCTGAAGACAGAAATATTCAGTTTTAACGGCACTTACATTGAGACAAGCTTGTGTTACTTGTACAAGGCTTTGTTCTTTTCTATTAAGCTTAAAGCATTTTTACGAAAATTTCTAACTAAGTTTCTTAATTTCCTAGCCCTCTACCACTTCACAAACTATTTTCTGCCGAAAAGTATCCTTCAAATTCTCATCCTATACTCTACCCACGTTATAGCTTCCTCGAAGGTAGTTACCATTACTAATTTTCGGCACTAAATCATCTCTAGACATTGCTATATGGTGATCTTTACTTTTAACATCAGAAACAGCACTTTTACCCACCCTAGTATCTTCTAACAATTATTTTGAGTTGACTGTTCAGTCTTGCCCTAACTTGTAGAGCTTGGATAATAGATCTGACTATATGACAGAAGACTAAAAGCCGACACTTATTTTTCCAGAATTCTTAGAAAAAACATTTAAATTTTCAAGTTTTGTGCTGAAGACAGAAATATTCAGTTTTAATGGCACTTAAATTGAAAGATAGTATGAATTTCGTTTCTTTCAATGAAATAGAGCAGAATTTTCTTTTAAACTTTGGGAAAGGGCAGTCCCTAAGTATTCTAGCATACCTGGTAGAAAAACTACCAAAATTAGTTCAAAAGAATTTTTATTTGAGAAGTTTGAAAAATTTCACTGTCAAGTCAGTTAAATTTCGCAATCAAGTCATAAATTCTCAACCGTCCTCATTCATCGTTATTCTTCAAGGAGAATTTAACTTTGTCTTTGTCTTTATGACGGTATAACACTCAGGCTCTGTAATTCCTTCTTAATTCAAAATTATATTAATCATATTTAAGTCTGGGCATTTTTCTTCCTGGATGTAAATATGATTGAAGTATTAAACAAATTCCATATATTTTGGGGGAATTCCAGAGAAAATCATTTGTATGCATATTTGTTGTTAATAAAATAGGGCTTCAGTTAGTCTTGGAACATGCCGCTCTACACTAACAGATTGTTACCACGTACTGTAGGATAAAAAGAATGGATATAAAAAGGAGAAAAACTTTAAATAAAGTTGGTGCCATACTGTTTGTACAATAATGGAACTAACTGAGTTGTCAGGAGTACTTTTATAAAAAAGAATTTTTCACCAAAAGTTTGAAGAGTATTTATGTTTTGAATTCTATAATAAAAGTGGAAAAAAAAGTTTTAAATATTATTACTTTTTAGAAAGTTTTTATAAGTTCATTTCTTAATTATTACGTTTAGCTCTAAATTCTAAAGCTCAAAACTTTTTCTTGTCAATTTAAATGTTTATAAAGCACATTAGTTACTTTCAAATAATTTTAATAAGTTTATGGAGCAGGTTCTTTATCAGAATTTCTTTTAAGTTTTTTTTTTTAAACAGTGTTATTCATCATCAACAAAACTAGCCACTAATGGTAACATTTAAACATTTTTGGTCATCCTATTCAAGATATTCATCTTCTCCAAAATCCGTATATTGTCTTTTTCTTCAAAAAACTGTTCATATTCCAACGCCTAAAATACGAAAAATCTATAGCATAAAACATGAAGATTTTACTTGTTATTTGACATTTGAGTTCGAACTTTACTCCTAGCAACAAATGAATTAAGAATATCCCCTGCATTAGTAAGCTCCTTTTTTTCTCCTGTGTATCTTTATTGGTTGTTACTTGATGGCTTGAGCTTTTTAATTCTTTTCAACCTATAACCTAAATCTAATTAGTTTCGTTATTTGAAGCGGCATAATGCAGTTTACTTTTATATAGCTTAGATGAACTGAAAACCGTGGCTGTTAGTCTTTGTTAGACTGGAAACCATGATATTGGAAATGACAAAAAGAATGCTGAAACCATAGCAATAACACTGGTACATTGTATTTTTTATTAAAAATTTTTACTTATTATAATTGATAAGCTCGTCGCTCCTGAAATCGACTTTCTGTTTACTTTCACGTTTCTATGTTTCATTGTTTTCTGTAATTAATAAATTAGGCAAAATGTCCGCCTTTATTCATTATAACCATTTTAAGCTGGCTATTTTACGGTTTGGAAAGGAAAAAACTTCAGTACAAATGGTTTTTTGTGCAAGTATATTTAGGTTAGGTGGTTTTCAGTTTTAAAATGAAAACACAACTGAATATAAAAATAAGTGCTTTGGCCTCAAATAGGTATTAGGGTCTTATGGAAATCATAACACCTTCTGATAACAAATCATAGCTTTAATGTTGCTTTAGATTTCAGACTCACCCAAAAAATACATCAATGATAAATATTACAGAAAAACAGTCTGAACATCTTCTTTTCTTCAAAATGTTGGGAATATAATTTTATACCTAATATTGGCAGCTGAATAGAAAAAAAAATTAGAAAAAAGGCTTTACAACTTCAAATTCACGAAGAAAAAGATTCTTAGTTAACTCAAAAATAATCCGAAATTCTCGAAACATGTTTTCTTTTGAAAAAAGGTGAACCGTTCGCTACTAAACTAAACACGTGAAACAAGATCATTAAGTGCAATATTTGCGGAATCTGATTTCAACCAGACATCTGGCGTTCAGTTCTTTATTAAGATTAAATAAAAAAACAAATTTTTTTAGCTGAAAGTAAGGAGCGACATTAAAACTTAAAACGAACAGAAATTACTCCGTATATAAAATGGGCTGTCCCCTCCGCAATCCCTCGCTCTTTACGCTAAAGCTTTTAATTGTTTTAAAAAGTAGAATTGTGGCAAAGAGTCAAACTTTAGCGTAAAGAGCGAGGGATTACGGAGGGGACAACCCATTTTATATACGGAGTAATTTCTGTTCGTTTTCACTTTTAATGTAGCTCCTTACTTTCAGCTAAAAAAATTAGTTTTTTTTATTTAATTTCTGAATGTTTTTGAATTAATGCATGTTTGGTTTTGGCTCTCCGCACATAAATTATTAAAATGAAATTTGTATATTAATTCTTTTTTTGGCTAAATGGCTTTCTCTTAGTTTTGATCAGACGATTTTGAGAAATAAGGGGTGGAGAAGGAGGCCTAGTTGCCCTCCAATTTTTCGGTTGCTTAAAAAGGCAACTAAAACTTTTAATTTTTAACGAACGTTTTTATTAGTAAAAAATATACGTAACTTATAAATTAGTAACTTACGTAACAAACCTTCGTAATCTTATATTTTTTATTATGTATACAAGGGGGTTTGTATCCTCGTTAATACCTCGCTCTTTACACTAAATCTTAAGTTTTGTCCCAATTCTTTAAGAATGACCCCTGAATCAGAAAGGCCGTAGAATAAACAGTTGAAATTACTAAAAATACTTTAGCATAAAGAGCGAGGTATTTATCTCCTCCTAAATACCTCGCTCTTTATGCTAAAGTATTTTTAGAGCCCCTCATATTCGTAATAATCTCTGTTCGTTTTAAGTTTCAATGCTACTCCTTCCTTTCATTTAAAAAAAAACGTTTTCTTGTTTATTTTTCATTGTTTTCTTATAGTAATGCTAGAAAATCATGCGCGCTTTTCCTTGAATTTTTCTTCCCCCATGAAAGATTCCTCGTTGGAAAGATCCTCCAACATAGCCCCCTTCCCTCAGCCCCACCCTCTAAACAAAATAAAATCCCCCTGAAAACGTCTGTACACTTCCCAATAACCATTACTATATGTAAACACTGGTCAAAGTTTGTAACTTGCAGCCCCTCCCCCAGGGATTTTAGGGGAGTAAATCATCCCCAAATACATAGTTATTATGGTTTTCGACTATGTTGAACAATATGGCTATCTCAAAATTTTGATCTGTTGACTTTGGGAAAAAAATGAGCGTGGGAGGGGGCCTAGATGCCCTCCAATTTTTTTGGTCACTTAAAAATGGCACTAGAACTTTTCATTTCCGTTAGAATGAGCCCTCTTGCGACATTCTAGGACCACTTGGTCGATACGATGACCCCTGGGAAAAAGAAAAAAAAAACAAAAAACAAACAAACAAATAAACACGCACCCGTGATTTGTCTTCTGGCAAAAAATACAAAATTCCACATTTTTGTAGGTAGGAGCTTGAAATTTCTACAGTAGGGTTCTCTGATACACTGAATCTGATAGTGTGATTTTCGTTAAGATTCTATTACTTTTAGGGGGTGTTTAAATTTTTCCCTATTTTCTTAAATAAGGCAAATTTTCTCAGGCTCGTAACTTTTGATGGGTAATACCAAACTTGATGAAACTTATATATTTAAAATCAACATTAAAATGCGATTCTTTTGATGTAGCTATTGGTATCAAAATTCAATTTTTTAGAATTTTGGTTACTATTGAGCCGGGTCGCTCCTTACTACAGTTCGTTACCACGAACTGTTTGATAATTGGTGGGATTTACCTGTCGCGTTGGTTCCCTCGAGTTCAGAAATAATATTTTAAAACAAAACTATACTTCAAATATACTTCAAATATAACTGGCAAAACCTTAAAAAAGCCACAAATAAAGTAAAAAAAAAGTATCTTTAATCTTTCAAATATTAATACCTTGAATCAGAACCAATGCACTGAATCTTATGAATATTACGCTAGTTGCCCGTTTTAGTTTTACTCTTGTCTTGGTTCTGCTTCTCCTAAACTACGGTCGTGTAATTCTTGTTCAAAAAATTTAAGCAGACTGGAGTGCATCCTAGCCCAGATTTTCAACTTGAATATCTTGTTGTTTCAAAATCTGACATGCTCATGCACCTGAATGTAAGCATTCATTCAGATGGAGATGAAGCATCTGTCATGACTGGCATAAGTTCACCTTCTTGAAGGCGCCAATCCTAGCTGGAAGTTGGGATCCAGACTGGAAGGATTTTTATTCTGCTCATATATCTAACAGAAAAATCGATAGAAATGGTATCGAGCAGATTGACAGTTAGTTGACCGAAAACCTCTTTCATAGGGAAAGCAGCATTTCACCTTTTCTAACTTTGTAAGGACTGAGTAGTGTTTGCTCTCCAGCATTAACAAGTTAGCAGATCATCCCCCGACATTGTGTCTTGGTTGAACAATGCATATTCCTTTTGAAAACGCATGCTAGGTTTTGCAAGCATGAGCCCAACCAGCTAACTAAAACCAGGAAGTATTGAAATAGTATCACAGCCAAAGAAGGCATGAACGGGCAAAATGTCATTAAGGCTCTTATTAACTTTCAGAATCCTAAAATACTTCTCACCAGGCCTTCTTTCAATTTGGCACAAAAGGCGGTTGGTTTTTTCTTTAAGATGATGTACCTGTAGACCCAACACATTTATATCACCAAAACTTCCGTCATGTTTGAAATAGAAACAGCTGTCTTTACAATAAGAAAGCCAGTATTGCCAGTGGCAAGATGAACTTTAGTCTCTTCTCTTCGAGCCATATCGCAAGTAATAAGTTGATTGCATTATCAGTAAGAAGTCCTTTCTTCTTAACCGAAATTGGCATGCAAAGTGTGAAGTGGATGTCATGGCAAAGGATTGGTTTTGGAATTCTACCATGAGCACAGTTGGCTATTTGGTAGAATTTTTAAAAGTTCAGTGACAAAAAACACATTTTTGAACTGCTGCTTTATGTTAAGCCACATAGTTCTCACAGAAAAGAATATAAGATAGGAGACCTGCTACGGTCTCCTATATAGTAACCATCCCTTATCAATAACGTAGTAGGGATGAAAGGCTAGGGGACGCCGTATTAAAAGTGGAAATAAAGACAAAGTCGGAGTTTTCTTAACTTCAGACGCTAATAAAAAAAGTTCTCCAATATATAAGGTTTTCTAACGCAAAAATATAAGGTGCATGTTTTTTTTAAGCGTCATATCAAACTAAAAAAAAAAAAAAATATATATTCCTGGACGTTTGGATCGATTTTGGGCTGCTATGACATTTGACATTTTGCTGCATGAAATTGAGATCATAAGCTCTTTTCGTCCCTACTTTTAGTTTATTTCAGCAGTTAAAGTAAAGTATAAAGCTACATTCTGCAACATTTTAGATGAAGAGTAAATGTTTGGGCGTTTTTTCGTGAATTTTTTTGGTTTTATTTTTCTTTTTTTGGGGGGGGGGCAGGGGAAAGGAGGGGAAGGGTAAAACTGAGGTTAAAAATAAATTTGAAATTGATTTCTTTTTTTAATTAGACGCATAAAAATATATTCAAAGCCAAAAAGTTCTTTTTTTTGGGGGGGGGGGAGGGACCGAAAATTCTAGCCTTTAGGAGCAATTTTGAAACCTTTTCAGTGATAGGATCTTTGCAAACTCCTAGTCCCCAATTCTCCACGTTTTTCTGAGATTTTCAGTGTAAAAATTGTTTTTGTTACAATTTATCTCAGGCATGACATTTTTCGTGTTGAATAACTGGCCTATTTTCCTCGAGAAGACATTTCCTTATGGAAATTAATTGTGGAAGACGTTGAGATAACATGCTAATTTTTATTATTAAATGTTTCAGTCCTCATCTACTTCTCTAATTGTAAAACCCCCCCAAAAAATTATATGAATATATATCATACTCTCCATAAAATCAGAAGAGATTAAGCTGCCTATAATTATTGAATGAAGATACCCCTCTTAATCCATCCCAAAACTATAGTGAAAACAATATTTAAAAATACTATCATGCAAAATTACAGCTGTTCGGACATTTCAACTGATTAATCAATTTTGTCTCAAATTTAAAATATAGCCCAATATGTTACTTTATAAGTAGAAAACTTGATAAGCCTCAAAAATATCCTACAACTGACTAAAATTAAATATAGGTTGAATAAGAAAGACCAAAAAAATAATAACACACAATTAAGGAAAAGGTATTTCAATTTCTAACATTAAAAAAAAAAAGGTTAAGAAAAACAATTCTTAAATTTTTTTTCAATTTTTCAACCTAAAACGGGAAGAAAAAAATTAATATAATAATTTAAACTTAAGATAAACAGAAATAATTTTCAAAGAAGAAAGTAGAAAACGAGAAGCACAATATCAGAATTGCTTTGAGCGAAAACCGTATTCAGAAAACTTACAGCTCCTTGCCTTGAATAAAGAGGAAAATCCATTTGCTTAAAAAAGAAGAAAAGGGGCTGGAACCACAATATACTGCATTGACGGCATCTCTTTTTTTTTGTCCTATTTTTCGTCCACTGCTACCAGGGCAATGGAACATCATAGGAAGCTGTTCATTGGCTCATTTTAAAGAAAACTGCAATATCTAGTGCCCTTTGTAAAAAAAAAAAATTACCGAAAGCAGTATTTTCGTATAACACTTGAGTAACAGGTTATACAACAGGATTTTTGACATCATAAAAAGTATGTAGATATAGTTGTATAAAATGCAGTATTTTCTAAGGGTTTAAAAAAAAATCTGATTTGTCAATTGAAATTAGAATTATGACCGAAAATTTTAAATAAATAATTTTGCTTCACCTCTCAGTTCAAAGTTATAATTGTCTCCTAGAATCAAACTTTTTTTTTGGCTTAACTCCGAAGATGAGTAACTCTATAACATTGTACTATATTCCCGTAGAATCAAACAGTTCGTGGTAACGATCTGTAGTAAGGAGCGACCCGGCTTAATAGTACGGAATTTCGATACTAATAGTTACATCAAAAGAATTGCATTTTAATGCTGATTTTGAATATATAGCTTTCATCAAGTTTTGTTATACCCATCAAAAGTTATAAAGCTGAGAAAATTTATCCTATTTTAAAAAATAGGAGGAAACACCCACTAAAAGTCATAGAATCTTAACACAAATCACATCATCAAATTCAGTGTATCAGACAACCCTACTGTAGAATTTTCAAGTTCTTATCTACCAAAATGTGGAATTCTGTATTTTTTGCCAGAAGAGAGATAACGGATGCGTATTTATTTGCTTGTTTTTTTCTTCCAAGGGGTGATCATATCAACCCAGTGGTCCTAGAATGTTGCAAGAGGGCTTATTCTAATGGAAATTAAAAGTTCCAGTGCCTTTTTTAAGTGACCAAAAAATCGGAGAGCACCATGGCCCCCTCCCACGATCACTTTTTTCCCAAAATCACTGGATCATAGTTAATAGGTTTTTTTTTACTATGCTGACTAAAATGGCTATTGTTTACATATAGTAATGGTTATTATGAAGTGTACAGACTTTTTCAGGGGGACTTTTTCGTGTTAGGTTGGGGATGGGTGGAGGGGGAGTGGTTAATGTGGAAGGATATTTCCATGAAGGAATGTATCATGAGGGAAGAGAATTTCCATGATTTTCTAGCATTATTCAAAAAAAAATGAGAAAATAAATAATTTTTTTCAACTGGAAGTAATGAACAGCATTAAAACTTAAAACGAACATAAAATATTACGTATATAAGGGGGCTCGTCTCCTCCACAATACCTTGCTCTTTATACTAAAACATTTTTTGTAATTTTTAATCGTTATTATACAGCCTTTGTGATTCAGGGGTCATTCTTAAAAATTTGGGACAAAATTCAATCTTTAGTGTAAAGAGTGAGGTATTGAAAAGGGGGCGAAAACCCTTATATACGTTATAAAATTACACAAATATACAAGTTCGTTACGTAAGTTAATTCGTAAGGTACGTATGTTTATTACTAACAAAAACGTTCGTTTAAAAAAAAATCTAGTTGCACTTTTAAGTAACAAAAAATTGGATGGCAACTAAACCTCCTCCCCCATCCTCGTTTTGTTTTCTAAATCATCCAATCAAAACTATGGGAAAGCCATTTAGCAAAAAAAAAATAAGGAAATTTTTATTTAATTATTTATGTACGGTGAGCCAAAATCAAAACATACAATAATTCAAAAACGTTCAGAAATTAAATAAAAACTGATTATTTTTTTACTGCAAGTAAGGAGCAACATTAAAACTAAAAACGAACAGAAATTATTCCGTATATGAAAGAGATTGTCCCCTCATCAGTGCCTCGCTCTTTACGCTAAAGTTTTTTATTTTTTTTAAAGTAGAGTTGTGAGAAAGAGTTAAACTTCAGCGTAAACCCTTTCATATACGGATTAATTTCTGTTCGTTTTAAGTTTTAATGTCGCTCATTAATTGCAGTTAAAAAAAACTTTTTTTTTATTTAATTACAAAAAAAAAAGATCGGTAGAGTTCATTTTAAATGAGGAACATGGAAGTTTCATCCGTATCATGATTTTAGAGGTCACTGAAAACTAGTAAGGAACAAACCACGGCATATAGTAACTAAAAATGAACAAAAACGAACACCTTTAGAGAAGTGGCCTTTTTAATTGTTTTCATGCAGAATTTATTATATGGAAAAAAGAAAGTGTTTGATTCTGGGCTCATCCCAAATGGCTATTGACATTAAGATGAAACTTTAGAGAACAATGCGAGATGTGTTGAACTAAATCAAAATGCACTATTTGCATCAATTTTCAAAAAGGAGGATCTCCAATATCTTTACGCTCTTTTCGAAAAGGTAAGAGCAATAAGGTAAAACTTTGGGGAAGGTTTGGGTTATGTGAAACTAAGTCCGGTTCATTTGAACGGAAATTAGAAGCTCTAGTTCCCTTTTTAAGTGGCAAAAAGATTGGAGGGTAACTAGTCCCTTTCCCACGCCTCTTTTTTCCCGAAGTATTCTCATAAAAATTTTGAGATGTCCATTTTCTTCAACACTGGTGAAAGATCCAGTAACTATGCCTTTTGGATTAACAAGATCCCCTGCCCCCAGAGCCCCTGGTGAAAGGTCGGTAAGTCATAAAATTTGCCAATTGTTCATGCATAGTATATCTTATTGGGAAGTAGGCTATACATACATTTTTGGGGGGATTGGGGTGAGGGTGTATTTTCTGCTTAGAATCTTTTCCACGGGGAGAGCTACCCACGGGATAGGGAAAGTTCCAGAGGGTAAACTTTCTAAGGGAGATTTTATACTGGGGGAATTTGTAAGAATTTCTGTCCTAAATTCTTTTTACTTGTCATACTTCTTCTTTGACGGCTCAATTTTACATGTGGAGATGTTAAGAGGAATTTTCTGGGATACATTTTTACCAGGTTGTAATTGATTATAGTAATTTCTGAGGGGACAAGATTTTACATGGGATAAATTCTCCAGTTGGAGTTTTCTGCAGGATAAATTCTCCAGGTGAAATTTTCTGGAGTAGCAGCTCTCTACTAGTGGATCAGGGGAGGGGGTATTAACGGGAAAAAATTTCTACAGAAGAGGAGATATCCAATGTTATTTTAAAAATAATCAGAAGTTAAAGTCTTTTCCAAATGAAAGTGCACTTAGAAAATTTTTTAACCCAGAATCGTCCGCGAAAAATTTCCGGGGAAATATTCAGCTAGAATGGAATAGTCTTTGGAGTGTTTTCCTAGTGGACAGAGGTATTTTACATGTAAAGATCTTCTGTGGAAGGGGGAAACGAATTTTGGTTGGGAGCCGAATTTCCCGGCATTATTTTAAAACGATCAGAAATCAAATAAGAAAACAAGTTTCGTTGAATTATGGGTTCATCCAAAATGGCTAGGGGCATTATGGTGAAACTCTGGAAAATGTTACGAGATGTGTTAAACTACATCAAAATGCACTATTTGCATCAATTTTTCAAAAAGGAGGACCTGCAATATCTTTTGGATGTTTTCGAAAAGCTTAGAACAATAAGGTAAAACATTGGGGAATGCCTAATGTGAAACTAGATCAAAAGGCAGTGAGCACAAAAATTTGACAAAAAGGGCTTGTTGCAATACCTGAAGACTTGCTGAAGGTATTAAGTTTAAACGTACGGGGCATCATGATGAGTGGAATATTGAAAATTAGTCAGAAGGTAACTGGTCCCCTTCTCATGTCCTTTGTAGCAGTCCTTCCCCGAAAAATTTTATCAAATTTTTGGAAAAGCCATCTTGGTGAATTTAGTCAAAAATTAAATAGCTATGCCTCCAGGGATGATAATTCCTGTCAACCAGCTGCGTGGGTAAGTGTTGTAAGTTCTTTTTTTTGATTTCCCATTGTTTATATTTAAGGTTGGTTAATGCGGAAAGGAGGCGTGTTGGATCCTGAGTCTCCAAAAGGCACAAAATGTTAAGGTATAATTTTTAGAAAATGTTAAGGGGATTTCAAGCCAAACTATACCTAGAAGCGTCATCAAAAAAATACAGGAGCAATCTCTAAGGAACCACTTAGGGTATTCTGTAAAAACTTAAAGTGCATAATGAGAGGGGTGCAAAAAAGAGATCAAGAGGCAACCTTTCCCTTCTTGACCTTTTAGATGTCCCTTTAACGCTGATATAAACTTTAAAAACGCTATTTTATTCAAAACAGCTGCAAGGTATAAGAATCATACCTCCTTTTTGCCTCATCTTGGAAATTTTGAGGAATGTTGAGGGATATATTAAGCCAAATCAAAAGATTACAAAGACCAAAAACAAGAAGAACAATAAGGAATTTCTCGAGACAGTGGGAAGCAAATTGGAATAAATATTTCGGCCCTATGTCCAAGGGCCGGCCTCAGCAATACAAAAATATATAAGCGAAGTTCACCCAGGACGGATAAATAAACTGATGAAACGAGGCAATTCATTGAAATGAAAGAGAATGATTTCAAAACATGTTTTTAATGCCAATCTTGCTTTTTCGGCTACTGATCTCATAGGTCTATTTGTGACAGGTTCTGTGTTAATATATGTTAGTTTTTTATGATATTCCATATGGTCATTTCTAATTAAATTTGTGTATAGAGCATTTAGTGAATATTCTCCCAAGGCCCTATTTAAGCAAATATTATAATTAATCTTAAGTCTGATTTCAATTGCTTCTCGAGCTACTTGCTTTTTGCCTATGTCATTACTAATAAGGGCGGATTCTTCAAAAAGTATTTTGTGGCTATGATTTTCAAAAACATAGCTGCTTAAAGCAGAATGAAAAGAGACAGAAGCAGTTTATAATTTAGAGCTTTGGTGATATCATCCTTATGCAGTTGTAGGCATTTCTCGAAATTCTAGTGAGTTCTCCCTGCATACATTTTGCCACAGTCGTTTGGAATTTTATAGACACCTCTTTGGCAAGTAACAGGAGTTTTATCTTTACCACAATCTAGGAGATTTATGATTTTCAAATTATTGGTAAATACAACATACAGATTATTTTGTGTGCATACTTTTTAAAGATTCCTAGTGATTTTTGGGATATATGGGAGGTAAATTATGTTTGGGGGCTTATCAGGATTCTCACATGGTAAATCATCGTTGATCTTACGGGAGTGTTTTTTCAGTCTATGGTTAGTTGTATGATTAATAAATAAAAAAAGCATGTCACTGATAAAGTCTAGTTCTGCTCTTATGTAGGAATCAGAACAAATGTTTAAGGCACAATCGACGAGGGAGATTAGGACAGCTTTTTCATCATGTGGGGGCTGGTTTGATATAAAATGTAAATACCAATTGTTTTGTGTTGGTTTTGTGTAAATAATAAATTGAGTTTATCAAAGCTACGAATAATTAGCACATCTATGAATGAGATTTTATTTGCAATTTCAATTT
The DNA here is from genome assembly GCF_032884065.1 of Artemia franciscana. Classification (NCBI taxonomy): domain Eukaryota; kingdom Metazoa; phylum Arthropoda; class Branchiopoda; order Anostraca; family Artemiidae; genus Artemia; species Artemia franciscana. Next base: position 63,975,042 of record NC_088869.1, on the reverse strand, counting down.
CTATGGTGATCTATAAATTCCTGTGATGTGTATTAAGGTGATCTAAAAAGCACATAAGTTCATTTTCCCCATAGTTCCAAAGTAAAACTACATCATCCATGTAACATCCCCAAAAGATATGTTACAAAAAATACGAATTTAACGTCCAATTTTCGATTTACTCTACATAAATATTCACGAGTAACCTGGAGAGAGGCACACCATTAGGTAAGTCATTTGTTTGTTGGTAGAAAGAATTACAGAATTGGAAATACATTTTTCTTATTAGAACAAATTCTAATTTTTTCTGCACTGTCTTGAGAAATTCTCTTTTGTTCTTCTTGTTTTTGGTCTTTGTGATGGAAAGGCAGTGTCATCTTCGTCGTCATTTAAATCAAAGTATACTATCTGCGTCCAATTTATTAAAACGTCAGAACTTCAAATGCGCGACATCCATCCAGGTTGTCAGAACGACTTGTGTGTAAAAATCCCGGGACCAATGAAGGGTAGTAAATTGAAACTTTCACAGAATTCGGTGGGGGATATGTAACTTAATCAACAAACAACTATGTACTCCTCAGTTGTCAAAAGAGCAATATTTCAGGATCGACAAATGGTATTTACTCAAAACATTTAGAGGTGTTCTATGTAGTTCCATGAGTAGTATAGTAAATGTATATTTTGGAACACTCATCAAGGCAATTAAATTTAACCCCTTTTTAATCGAATTTGTATCATTATAAATAAAAATCTGCTACATTTTAATAACATCCCTCATAACTTTTAACATCAAAAGAGGTCTTGTGAAATAAGAATTTGATAAGTATTTTTATATTCAGTACTTTATATTATATACTGCAGTATTTTATATACCACCGGTATAATTAAATGTTAAAAGATAGTTTGATACACTATGTTAATATCAATATCTAAATGATTTTTATTATCTTTCTCTGTTTTTTCAATAACCTTCAAAATCATACCTTTACCTAAAATTGTTAAATTTCTTTTCAAAATCAGCTGCTTTAGAATGAAACGTTTTGGTACAAAAATATCAACCGCTTAACCTTTCAAATTAACATTAATACGAGTTTATAACGATATCTAATTTTTAGACATTTCATTGCTTTAATTTCGTATTCAATTCCTAAATCCAAGTCTACTTTTTTAACAGTTCAACTGTATTTATTTTCAATTTTAATTTCTCTTAAAAGTTTCCTCATTTATTAGCCGATGATTTCATCAGATCGATTCTCTAAACCATAAAACTCTTATTGCCATTCCATCAAAATATTGCTCTAGACAAGTCTACTTTGGAAGAACTGGTTAAAGTACCTGACTCGGAACCTGAATTTTATGGGTTCAAGTTAAGTAGCTGGCAAATTATTTAGTTATTCTATATGTTAAAAGAGACACAAAAAGATTGTATAAACTCTCCTTACAAGCCAGCATGGTTTAGTTGGTTTCGCGACTAGTCTGATACACCGGTTGCAATCCAATTCGGTCCGACTCTCACTGTTACCTCGTGTAACAGTCGATGATGTCATTATGATCTTGTCCCATATCAAGGAGTAATAAGCATCCAGCTTCCCTAAGAACAAAAACCCTGCGGTGTTAACATTAGAACCCTTGTCTATGTGAGATCACCTACATCGAAAAAAAAAGAAAATTGATAAGAGCCTGGGGGAGGGGCTTTGCAATTTTTTTTTATTTCTTAAAATAATTTTAAACATTATCTTTAGACTTTAGATAGTTCGAGCAATATTTATAACTATTTGATTTCACGTTTTTCAAATATTTTATTAACGAGGAAAAACGGTAGGTTAATATTTTTAGTGATTCATTTTCTTGTTTAATAATTTCTTCATTAGATAATTCATGCGATTTATACATTGAAGTAATTCTAAACAGAATGAATAAGCAGTTTTATACTCAGCCTTTATTTTTACTATTCTTATATATTTTTAAAGTATATCAATCTGAACTTTCCATGACTTAAAGAAGCAAGGGTTAACATAGCAAAAGACGAAAAAACCTGAAGCACTAAATGTAAATGTAGATACTGACTAAGCATTACTAATATTTCCATAACATTTAAAACTTTTTCAATAATCAAATAATCTTTTTTCTAATTCTTCATCCATTTATATTTGAAACTAAGCTTTAAAAAATGTCTCTGGATCCATTCCCTTAAATCTTCTTTTTATTTAATTAACAAACACATGACTACAATTCACATCGTTAAAACTTTGGAAAGAATGATGGGATATTTGCTTATTTAAAGTTTTTAAGTCGTTTCCGATTTCATTTCGAAGTTGGATTCCAAAAGAATCATAAAATCCTACAGATTAGTACATGGGATAATTGAAATAACAAGGGCAATGCGTCCTAGGTGATCCCATCCAGTCATAAGGGATTACACCATATTCTTTTTTCGAGAAAAAAACACCTCAAAAATATGGAATATGGCCTAATTCATTTAATATATCAATTTTGTCAGCAATATCATATGATTTTGATTCTTTCTGACGTTCCCCATTTTTTTGTAAGAAAACATTCCTTGAACTGTTAAATCTCATCTTCAACAATATTTATGGGTCTTCTACACTACTCAGGTACTTTAAACACTTCTAGTTGTATTTTCTTGGGTCTACCACGTTTTTTAGAATCTTCAAGAGCCATTTCCGATCCAAATTGAAAAGTTTTGTGTGTACCGGGTAATTTTAAACCACGGCCTTTCGTTAAAGTCCCTGGTAATGTTTAACCTTCACCTTTAGCGTTTGAAGAATCAGTAGTTTTATCAGCAGCGTTTTTTTATCTGGATACGTTCCTAAGACTACAGCACCACTTGTTAATAACATCTGTTTATTTTTACTTTTTGATGGGGTAATGAATGAAATGTGAATTCAATAAAGTCAGCTTCTCATTGATTTAATTTTTTCGAAAAGAGATAAGAACGGTAATCTTGGATGATTTTGAAGTAGTTATTGTAGGATAAATTAATATCACATGCTTATTTTTGGTATTTATATTTTTAAATCCTAGTCAACTGTCTTTTAGGAAGTAATAGTTTTAAAGTTTTTTTTTTCATTCATTTTCGTATGCGTTACTCACAATTAATTTTTTTTTGCATTCAAACACGTTTTAATGTTTTTTTGAAACTCTGATAATATTATATATTAACATTGAATTTACTATAAATGGCTTTTGTAAATACTTTTCCTTCTGAAAATATAGCAGAGTAAATATATCAGTAGTTAACATACTTAGATATAGGATTCAAGCTTTAAACATCAAAACATAATAAAAGATATGCTGTTTAAAACAATTGGTCCACAATCAACACTTTCATGTTTATATCCTAACTATAAAAATCGTTAGTAAGTGTTAGAATAATCTACATTAAGATCACTGACATCACATTTAAAATCTTCTTGCGGATATTTATCCACTCAATTCTATTAGTGTTCATATGATGAAATACAAAAAAAAAATCGTATAAATGTTATCTTTTGCAAATTTCTGTAACACAGTAACATTTTGGTTGTATTATAGCGTTCACTGCCTACCCTCCCCGTTAATTTTTAACCCGTTTTATCATAACTTTAATCGGTATTAAATGATTCCCCTCTTTATTCAAATGAGCTGGCCTTTCCTAATCTATATTTTAATTGTTCTGTCTTCTTCGTTAATCCAACTTTTAATTGAATCACAATGGTTAAACTGGGATATAATACTGGTAACTTCCAAGATAAATGCATTACATCTACTTTAACGCTTTGAGCTTCATACTTTATAATCATAGTAAGAAAATCGTTTCTTTTTAATATGTTTTCCATGGGTAACGCCTCTAAAAACATGACAAATTTCTTGAGAAAATCAAAATAAAAGTGATGATGGTAAATACATACTAACCACGTGACTTTCTTTTGTTTTATTCAGTCTTTTAAATAAACCATTATTAAAAGCTTTAGTTTGTTTTGTTATAATTTTCCCACCACCTGCTGCAACAAGTGCAAAAGTACTTTTAAACTCGTTTTCTGCTTTAAAGGAATCAACAGATTAGGTTTTATGTTTATAAAAAAAGATATTGGTTGCTCCGCTTCAACTATTGTCATCTAAAAATTGTAATAAATTTTTGAAAGTATTCGTTATATCTACATAGTCAAGACTTTATTTTTATTTTCCATTGATAATATATTCAGAATTTATGAACAAATAAAATCCATTATTTGTTAAAGTAGTTTCACCTTTGTTCCATCCAATCGTGTTATTTTCACTTTTGCATAAAGGTAACTATCGCTTAGATGAATCCAAGATCCCACATCTTTTAAAATTAAATTAATATTTAATTGTTGAGTTACACTCACATTACTCTAATTTCTCTATTTTCATCTTTAGTTGTAGAATCGTAATAATAGACTTTTCAAATATTACCCAATAAGAAGATACAACTTGATTCCCTGCCCGTTATAAACAGAAAAAATTAATAAGCAAACTATAAACGATTTTCAAAACAGTGGAGTTGGATCTTCGATTGTCACTGATGGGGTCAACAAGAGCATCACTGAGGGTTTCAACAAAAGCATCACCAGGGATATAGTTGAAGTCCTTTCCTAAAATAATTTTATCCAATGAATCTCTCCTCTCTTCATCAAGGTGTTTACTGAAATATCTTTTATTTGAAACTATATCTTTTCGATATTTCACATAGTTTAACCCTCTTTGATTATATTCTATCTAATCTTTTCCGTATGCAATCACATTATTTTTGAATATTTCCAGTCGAGGTTTAATTGTAAAACAAGCTTCATATTTCTTATTTTTATGGACGTCTTGAATAATTAAGAATTTGAGATATTTTGTAAAGAAAATTCTATTATAGATAAATTTTACTAAATAATTTCATTTATCTGTTTTCAATTATAAAACACATTCAATATTCTCTCCATTCAGATCAATTAACCTACTTAATTGATCAGTTATAATTATTTTTAGTGAGTTAATATATTCGTTTCAATTATTTGGAAGACATGACTTTCTATAAGAATCGCACAGAGTAGCGTTTCAGGTTCAGTTTTTGGAGGAAAACTCCAGATCACATCAGAAGTTTTATTCCCATTCGCAATTGAACAAACTACCAATGAGCAGTGGATACGTATTTTATCAATATTTCTCGTAGTATTAGTAACTTTGGTACCTTCATTGTATTTACTACTTATTTCAGCTCCATTTGCTAATCCTAAAATAAAACATAAATTATTATTAAACTGAAATTTATAATTCTCTTTGAAAATAAAAACATATTTCATTGCTGCTAGATTGGATGATATACTGATTGGGCATCTCTCTAGGGATGAATTGAAATAACTAGTTAAGAAATAATTTAAACCCTCTTTATCATACAACCCATTGGGTATAACAACATTTACCTATTCATCATCATTTTTTCCCTGTATTCAAATGTAATGTTTTTAAATTATCTACTAATGTTATACCACGAACATCATAATCTACAATGAAATAAAACTATTTTAAAATCAGAGTTTCGATCTAATGTGATCTGATTACTTATATAGGACTGTTTCATTTCTTCCACTGATAATCAAAACCATTTATTAGAATAATGAATCTAGCTGGTGAATAGCTTGCTTTCTCACTTCATCAGATGTATTTCCAGCAGCTTTGCTACCTAGCGGACCATATAATTTGTCAACCATACCATTTCCATTAATGTAAATCCTAATTCTTTGCTGAGGTTGTATAACACCAAAGTTATCTTTATTAGCTTTTAACATTCTTATGTAGATTTTTACGAACTGAGACTTTTTTTTCTAATTCACTAGATTTTATAATATTAAACTTTTCTCCAAATCATTGATTAAGTGTTTCTAATTCATCTATAGCCACTTTTAAATATTGAAAATTTTCTAGATAAAACATAGGCATATCAAAATAGAATCCTATAGGATCCTAGTCCTTAAAAATGTCTCTAAAAAGTTCTTCATCTATCCCAGAATCGACATTATCAACGAATTATGTTTGTTCGGTGGTGAAATAGCTTAAATTGAGTGAGCTTGATTACTTTCTTGAAAAGTTGCTGCACTGCTTAAAGATTGATACAGTCTTTGAAATCGTCTTTTTAAATCAGGGTCATTTTTATGTAGTTTATCAGTAATCATATTTGTATTTTTATCTTCTGCTTCAATGATTAGAGTACTGAGATTCTCAGCCTAGTCACGAAACCCAGGCTGCTCCAAGGCATATTTTTAACTATGTCTCTTTGTATTTCTTTATATCGGAACGGTAACCACGGCTGCTACCAGATACTGGGGCGTAAATAGTGCTGCAGCACTTATTTGAGGGGAAAGCCTTGCCGGCACCAAATATTGCAATGGAATACTCCTCGGTTACCACTATCGTAGATTAAATATAGAGCATTTTAGAACTCTTTTACAGTACTCTGGTCCAGGGTATGGTAACTTGATTAAACGATCAAACGGGCCAAACTCTAGGCCAAGATTGCACCCAAGATGGGTCACCACTAATATCTCTTACTATATCTTTGGATGGTAAACGACCCCCCCCCCCCCCTGTCGATACACTAGTGAAGGTATTTCTCGCTAACTTTTTCCTACCCTGCCTGGGTTCCTGAAAAAATAATCTCTCTGGTCTGTAAAAAATAGGTTACTTGTATTCTTCTAAAGGTCACGAAAAAACTCACATATATCAACTCTTAAAAAACAGACTCACTAAACGAGGTCTCAAAACATCACTTCTGAACAAAAGCACTTTCTGTAGGGGTAGACCTTAGATTGGCCCTGGACAATCCGCTAAATTAAAGTTCAAATCCATGGCTTGTTTTGAATAATATTATCTTTCAGTGGCCCAAAACAAGAAGATTAAAACAGAATTTACTTGTGAGCTTACTTATTGCAAAACAATTACAGGCTTAGCAACAAGACTTTAACTTATCGTTGAATATTATACTATAGGGATGTCTAAGCAATTGTAATTACGGAAATCTAAACAGTTGATTTATCTAAAAAAGAAAAGAAACAGGGGTGATACCCAACATTCCCCCCCCTAAGATAAATGACCACCCATGCGTCATGCTGGTACATCCTTACAAACCCAAATACTGAACTTCAACTTAAAAAAATACAACTGAAGATGAAATTTGGATATGTTGCACCATGATCAAGGTTTGAAGGAAATAACTATCAATCCCCATGAATATGTAAACCGTGAGTAGGGTTACTGGAGGAAGGTTTGGGTGAAATATGAAGTGACTGGGAGAGAGTATCCCCCAAGAACTCTAGATCAGAGAAGCAAACTCTTGGTAACAGGGTCACCACTGGCCAACCAGCAAACCAGCTGCTCGTTCAGCTAACCTTCCATCATTCATGGCTTCTAAAAGGGGCTCCTCCCCCAAAAAGAGATTAAATCTCCCTTACAATTGATCGGACTCATCTCAGACTCCTTCCAAAGCTTTTCAAATCCAACCATATAGTCAATATTTCCCAACTTTGACCCAACCGTTTGTAAATCGTTCAGTTCTATTCCACGATCAACATGTTTTATTGTCAATTGGTCTTGGGCCTCCTTGCCCCCTGAGCTCTTTTTCTGTTCTCACCATTTTGTAATTCTCCAAAAATTTGTTTTCCACGACTGCAAACTGAATCTGTTGAGTTTGTTGTTTCTTAGTATTTCTCTTTCCATCCCTACGTTTCTCGAGTTTTTCAATCTTGCACACTCAATAATTATTAAATCTGAATTGGACTCCAGTGTCCACTATCTTTGACTTTATTTCTTTGTTATTATTCCTTTTAATGTTTTCTTTTCTTTTTTTTTAGTTTTCTTTTCTCTTGCCGTAGTATTTGATAAATCGTCTTCATATGGGAATTGGATCTCAACATTTAGTTTTTCATATTGCACCAAAATTTCTTGAACTTTACGAGGAAAAGCGCGTAAAATCAATTTTCTCTCTTTTTTCCCTGGCACAGTAAGTGATTCACTTTGGTATGTACTTTTTAGTGTTTCTTATTCTTTACATGTGTTTTGAAGTTTATGATTTTCTGAAAAATTTCCCGAAAATCAATTCTTTACGTCTTATTTTCAATGTTATGTGGCCTAGCCACGTCAATCTCCCATTTTTCCGGATTACCATTATTTCGAACTGGAACATCAAGTGTTTTGTTTTTTCAACAGGGTGGCTTAGCCTTCCATTTTGTTTTATGAGTCAGTCCCGTTCCCCACATAGTCAACGAAGTAACCTGTTTTTCCGTAAAATTGTTCTGGAGTTTACTGTTTTCTGAAAAGTTTTCTGAAATATCAGTTTTGTGGGTTTCATTTTCAATATTATGTGACCTAGCCACTTCCTTATCTCCCACTGTTAAAGAACTCAATTTTAAGGATAGGAGATTTTCAATATCCTAAAAGTCTCCTCCTACCAAAACATCCACTGCAAGAGTAAGTACTAAGCCTAGGTTTATCGTTTTCTCTGGACTCTACCGTCCTTCTTTGCAATTTTGACTTTAACTAAAGCAACCGGGTAGGGGTGCTTATCTCCACAATAAAACAATGTTTTAACCTTACTTTTATGGTGTATCTCCGTATTCTTAAATCTCTCTGGGTTTTTCCAAAAAATTTTCAATTGCTTTTTTTTCTATCTCTTCCGTCATGTTTTCTTTAATCTCCTCTGGGTCTTCTAACATTTAATAATGTTCTAGGTCCAGCTATTTTAAACACATATCTTTCAAATTGAACCCGTACTCTGTATAAGTTTTGTTGTCTCACTCTCTTTCGCTTCTAAACCTCTAAACTTGAGTGGAAACTTTTCCAAATCACCTGTTTTAATCTAACCAGTAGCTAAATCCACCAGTAGTTGTTTTTTATCATTTATTTGAAATATAAAAGAAACAGGGGTAAAACCCTAACACTGTACTTTTCACTATATATGCTAACAATTTATTTAACTTTATAGAATCCAATTATAGAATGAAAGTTTTTATTGAATAACTTTCGAGAGTTATTTTTCGTAAAAACCATCAATAATGAATTCAAAAGTTTTATTCAACAGTTCATGCATTATAGGGTTTGTATGTTCTACTGCATCTGTTTGAAACACTTCAGTTGTGTTATTTGGTTAGTAACCTTTATCAAAAACATCCTTACTTTTATTAATTTTAACCATGTCACCAACATTTAATTTGTTTATGGATGATTTTTGAAATTTTACATGACGATATGAATAAGTGTACACCTTGTTTTCATTTCCTTTTTACTCGCTTCTAATGGTTTTATTTCGATGGATTGATGATAAGAATCATTGCAACTGTCAATGAAAGAGGGTAATACATCTATCCAACGTATTTTGCGATTATTTTTGCGATTTTTTTAAGTAAATATATTTTGCTTAAAATATTTCCATAATTTCTCTTTCATCGTACTATTATACCGTTTAACAATTTGAGCTGTCATTTTACTTTCAGATGAGAACCAATGAGTGACATTACTCCTAAAAAATACTTGAACGGTTTTCATAAGAAAATCTTTACCTTTATCTGTTTGTGATTTTTTAAATTATCAATTCTTAATCAAATTTGTAAAGCATTGACAATTTCCTTACTCTTTTTACCCTTTAAAGGAATACATCAAGCATATTTACTAAAACAATTGATGACTGTAAGAATATAATTAAAATTATTATTTTATGTTTTATACTGCTGCATATCATCCAAATCTGCTTGCCATTCTACATCAACAATATGAATGTAAACGCGTCATCATTTAAATGTATGATAAGCTGGATGGTGTAAAGAATACCTATATTGATTTTCGCAACACTTCTTTCACTTTGGTTTTTGATACAGTAAAACCAAATTCTTTAACTTTCTAGGGCTCAGGTATGAATCATCAATACCTGAAAAGTTTGAACAATTGAGTTCTAAAAGTTTGTTTTCTACCCTACTCTTGCAAGTAAAAATGTCCTTTTATCCACTGATTTTGCTCATTGCTTCCTTTTTTGAAAAACATTTTTTTTGTAACCATAAATTGTACAAATGTCTTTAAACATTGGCACATCGTTTCTCTTTGAAACTATCCGAGCTAAAGACAAGATTGCAGTAACCTTTTTACATCGCATACAATGAATCTCTATTTACTACATACTTAAATTATTAAACGATTTAAAACTATGAAACATATTTATAAACACTAACAGACTTTCACGTTCTCAAGACAGTCTAAAGAATAATAAATAACAATCAATAAAATTACTCAGGAATGACTATTTTTAATGTTTGTTATTTTATTTAGTAAAATCAGCTCCCAAAAAATCATTTCTGACATTGAAGAAGTAATTAAAAGTTCTTTACAGTGAAAGCTTAATCCGTCAAGATAAAAATAAATTATCAAGTTACACTATTCATAGAATTACACGCAGCAGTGAAACTATTTGATATAAAAATGTTTGTTAGAAGATGAACTATTAAATAAAATAAATAATCATCTTAATAATAAAATATTACTTGAAGATAATTCTGATTGAGTTAGACTATAATGCAAAGTTTCGAGAAGATAAAAAACGTTCAAGATTTAATATTATTCCCGATTGAAAAACAGGGTTAAGAATGAAATAATACAAAGAGCAAAACCATTTTAGATTTACGAAATCAATTTAACACTATGAGAAATAAAGATATGACTGAACATAAAATTTGTTTTTAATCAAAACAGATTTCAACTGCTGGAAATTATAACGAAGTGAAGAATAAAGTAAATGGTTACTTCGATAAACAAGTTGAGATGAATAAGAAAGTGAATGAGAATGCTCAAAAAAACTCATTAGAGATCTAAGAGGTAAAAACGGTCCTAAAAAAGATAGGTATATTGACAGTTCAAATTTATCAATAAATTAGAAAAAAAGAGAAGTTCTAGATATCTCAGAGTATATCTATAAAGAAAGAAGAACACGATGATAATCCATGTATTCAATAGATTAGAGCAAATCCCTTTAAAGTTAACATTTCAGTGAATGCAAATGGATCTGATTTTGGACCACTTTTTGACTCTGTTGTTAGATATCCAAAACATAAAATGAATGATAGAGATATTTACAGAGTTTACTTTATAAAAAAAATTTAATATTTTATTCTCTGAAGGATACTGCAGAACTCGACCCTATCCATTAAAATAGCTATTCCTAGATTTTTAATAAAAATAGTGACATCGAACAAAGCCATCAAAATTGTAATCAGGAGATATACACATATTAGTCATAAAGAATACACCCAGATCAGGCTTACAATTTGAAAGAGTTGATGGAATTAATTATTATATGACAAGATTACCAACCTATGTGGGAGGTACTTATAAAGAATTGCCTGAATTTATAATAAGTAAAAAGCATTGCATTAATATAAAAAATAATAATAATAAACGCTTTCTTTGGTCGATACTCACTTATTTACATCCAACTAAAAATCATTTAGACATACTATCGAACTATCAAAAACATGAAAATGAATTAAACTTTAAAGGGATTACTAATTTTCTAATGGATATTCAAGATTCTTATAAATTTGAAAAAAATATGATACTAAAATTTCTTAATTTGAAATAAGAAAAACTAAAGTTATTAGAGCTCATATTCCTAAAACTAAGATTTGTGAAAAACCTACTATATATGTGATAAATTTATTGTTTTAAAAAAAGAGTAATGGTTTTTAGAACTATTATGTTTTAATTAAAGACTTAAGTAGGTTAATAATAGTTCCAATAACTAAATACTGTCCAAAAATCTATCCATCTAAATTCTACATCCAAATCTATTTGGAATCTATTTAAATATAGATTTTAATTTTATCAGATATTGTTAAAAAATTTAGAAATTTATGTTTGAATAATTATAAACTATACCCCTTACAATTCTTCTCTGTACCAGGATTAACTTAGGAAGCTTTTATCAAACAATCACAAGCTAAAATTTCCTTATTTCCTAACGAAGGCGTGCATACATTTATGGAAAAAGAAATAACAGGTGACGTATCTCGATTTATGAAAAGATATGCTAAGGCTAATAATAAATATATGAAAACCTTTGTTAAAACATAACCTTCAAATTATTTAGTGTATTTAGAAGCTAATAATTTATATTTTTAGGCGGTGTCACAAAATGTAACTTATTTGTAACTTATGAATAATGCATATTTGAAGAGACAATGAAAAATATAAGAAATAGAACTAATATTAAAATAATTACTAGTGATGAACAAAGACAAAAAACGTTAGAAACCAAACTTTAGATGTGAAATCATAGTTAGCAGTACATTTTGAATAGCTGGAATAGCTAAAACAAAATTAAAATTAGATAAACCTATTTACATTGGATTGCTGTTTTAGAATCATCTGAATTAATTATGTACGAAATTTATTATGAGTTTATGAAAACTATATATTGTGACGCTATACATTTATTCTACATGGACACTGACAGTTTTATCTATGATACAAGAACCGAAGACTTTTATCAGGATATAAAACCTAATTTAAATGATAGATTCGACACTTCTGACTATAATAATGATAACGCTATAAATTTTATCAACTAAATGAAAAAGGCATAGGACTCATGAAGAATGTAATAGATGGTAAAATATTATTTTAGTTTGTTGGTTTAAGATCTACAGTATATTTCTATCTAAAAGATGATGATGACAACAACCAAACAAAGAAAATCTAAAAATTATCAAAACTAATATCATAAAGTATAAAATAACATTGCAAAACTATAAAGATGTAATATTTGGAAAGCTGGAAAGCTTATCAGAAACCCAGTAATTATTAAGAGCAAACAAGCGTATTAAGTTCCTAGAAAAAGAAAATAAAAAAGCTCTAGATCCGAATGACCAGAAAAGAAAAGTGCTAAAATGGAAAGTAAGCACAGTACTTTGGGGTCTTAGACCCTTGAAGCTTGGTTTTAAAGAGTTTGTTTTCAAAATTAAAGTATTATTAAACTAATTAAGGTATTATGGTTAAGCTAGTTGGGTATTAAACGTAAGTTTCATTATTGAATTTAAGCTGCAAGCTTCAAAGCTATAAATATCAAAGTTGTAAGCTATAAGCTTCATAGTTCAATTTTACTTAACAAAATTTTTATTTAACTATTGAGGTTCTACCTCTTGTTCTTTTCTTTTTCAGATAAATGTCCTGTTTCCTTTTCCGTAATTACATTTGCTTAGATTTATCTATAGTATAATTTTGAAAGATAAGTTTAAGTCGCATTGCTAAGTTAGTAGTTTGTAATAAATAAAACTTTAGTTAAAAATCTATTTTTGTTCAGCTGATCGGGAACATTGAAAGATAATATTATTCAAAAAAAGGCACTCATTTGAACTTCAATTTGATGGATTGGCCTGGGCCAATCTAAAGTCCACCCCTATACAAGGTTCGTTGCATAGTACTAGTAATTTGGTTTTGAGTCTGCATTGAAACTCTGCTTAGGGAGTCTGCTTTTCAGAGTTGATATATGTGAGTTTTGTGACCATTGGCTAAAAATATGTAAATTATTTTCTACAACCGTTTAGATTATTTTTCCAGCGGCCCAGACAGGGTTGGAAAAGAGTGCGAGAAATATCTTCATAAGTATTTCAACAGGGGGTCTATTTATACTTCAAAGAGACAGTTACATTTATTTGTTGTGACCTAGTTGGGGGCATACTTGACCTAAAGTTTGGCCCGTTTGACCATTCGACCAAATTACCATACCTTGGAACAGGATATATTGTAATAGGTTATTACCATTTTCTATATTTACTGTATAGTAGTGGTGGCCATAAGGCTCTTCATTACAATATTTGGCACCAGAGAGGCTTTCCAGTCCAATAAAATAATACCTGCTTCATTTCCAGGTAAATAAAGAGTAAATAAATGGAAAAGCACCTATTAAAGTACATGAATGATGAAAAAAATAAAGATCATTTTAAAAATAAACATCTGCTAGCACCTCAATAGCATTTTCCACTACTGATTTATGGAAACTCTGGATATGGTAAAACCAATTTACTCTTGAACTTTATTTATGATTACTTATACTTTAGAAAAATTTATCCGTATGCTAAAGATCTTTAAGAAGATAAATATAAAGAATGTAATGCGTAACATGAATGTGTTGGAAGAAAACTGACATGGATCTTTTGGTTGCAAGTAATAATAAAAGCGATATCATTAATGTAGACGACCTAGATCCTAATTGTCAAAATTTAGTTATTCTTGAAGATTTTGAAACAAAAAAAAAAATCAGAAAAAATTGAATATTTATTCGTGAGAGGCAAAAAACGAAATACATCTATAATCTATGTTTCTCAAAGCCAATTTGATACCCCTAAAGTTATACAATGAAACTGTAACTATATTGCCCTTTTCATGTGTTTTAATCCAAAAAAAATTGATACAATCAGACAAGACCATGCATCTGACTTGAAAAGAGAAAGTTTATTAACTACTTCAATCAAGCAACAAAGAATCATAGGTTTTTACTAATTGATTTGAAAACGATGAATCTCTCGGGTACAAATAAAACTTAGATATTTGCTTAATAAACTTGTGCATATTAAATGATTAAGTTTAGAAGGTTTGGAAGAAAATGTTGGAAGTATACAAGTAACGTAATCAGATAACTGGATAATGATGGTAGTTTTGATTCTTACGATAAGCGCTTAATTAATTTAAGTGATGCAAAATAAGACAATGTTGCTATTACTTTAATTTAGGTGATGAAAAATCAGACAATATTGCTATTACTTTACAAAATATGAAAATTATTTTAAACGATTCAAGGGTGAAGTTGTTAACCAATAGTGTCGTACAAATCAGTATTTAAGTGAGGTTATTAATAGATTAACTGAAATTTATCAATCAAATGATTATATGTTGACTAGGGTCGGTGGTGAAAGATTACTCGTAATTCTTTTTTTAATAACAAAAGAAGAAGTAAATTTTGAAAATAAAAGATTTGAAAATGTTGCAAACCCAGAAAACAGTGTAGATGCAAAATAATCTTTCAGCGTTAAGCGATTTCAAAAAAGAAATTATTAGAGATCAAACCTTAAACAATCTGAAATGAAGCAAAAAAATTAGCAAGTATACTAAGCTTATCAATCACCTGACAGTATAATGACCAGAGTTGATGACAAAGGACTATTCGTAAAAAGTATCTTAAAAGACAATAAAGAAGACATTCATGCAGAAAATAGAAGAATTAGAAACGTTGCGAACCCAAAAACGGTGCAGATACAGTTAACCTTTCAACGTTACTAGTATACTCGAAGGGTTTTATACAGTTATCTGATCGTTTGGACAATTTTGAAAATTTTATAATAGATATACTTGAAAATGATCCCGCTGAAGTATTTCAAAAGATAATGAAAGGAATGTTGAGGTAAAATAAACGATATTAAATTTTTATAGCTAAAACAATTATCTAATAAATGGAAGAGTATAAAATTTAATTATCAGAATTTCAAAAACAAAAATTAAAACGTGTTTCGATTCAAAACAGAAAAATAAAGTGTGAGGAATGCATACAAAAGTGAATGGACGAAAACATATCAAACTGTTACTTCATAAAAGACAAATGACTAAAATTGAAAAATATAAAAATGAGAATAAAGGATGTGATATTGATTTATCCTTCAAACAACTACTTCAAAATCATCCAAGCTTACTGTTTTTATCTCTTATCGATAAATTTGAGATCAAATAAAGAGCTGATTTTGTTGAATAAATAATTTATTTACTTCTTATTCAAAAGGTAAAAATAAACAGATGTTCTAAGAAAAAAGGAAGTTGCCAAATTCAAATAGAAAATATTATTGTTCGTAAAGAACCTGTCAAACTATTACGTAAAAAAACAACGTAAAAAAAACTAAAGATGTCTACATAATTTTATCAATTCATCAACTGATTCAAAATGGTGGCTGACATCCATTTTCAGTACAAATAGCCGCCGCAATAGGTCAAGCTTCTCTAAGCAGTAGTACTGCAGCCTTAGGAACGTACGGAGGATAATAAGTTGCTGATTAAATTACTTAATCTTCAGACGCTGAACGTGAAGGCTGAACATTACTGGAGAATTTATCAAAAGGTCGAAGTTTGAAGTTAGTCCGTACATACAAAATTGTTGGATCAAGATTGGAAGTGGTCGTTGAGGATCCTAAGAAACATGGTAGACCCAAAAGTATACAAGTGCAAGTGGTTAAACTACCAAAACTGCGTGTAGAACTCAGAAAAGATATAAAATCTGAGAATTCACAGCTGAAAAATGCTCGTTTCCAAAAAACGGAGAACGTCAGAAAGAATAAAAATCACATGATACCGACCACAAGTAACTATATTTGCTTATTAATTTTATTTTTCACCCATACCATACATTATGTAAATATGGCGGAGAAAGGAAAAAATATATAAAAAACACAAAGAGAAAAACAAATACACACACAAAATCAACAAAAGTAATGGATAAGACGGTGGTTAGGGGATTGGCACACAGAAGCTGAACTGGAGAGTTTTCAGTGTAGAATCTCCAACCTTAAAGTTATTCAGGAACTGAATTGAATGAATTAGGTCATGTTCCTTATTTTTGATCTATTTTTTCTGAAGACAGCTTAATAAGTAAAATACTACTACTACTACTAATAACTCACTGCAGCACCAAGCCGCCTGAGGCCAACACAGCTACGCACGCTCCTCCTCCAACCTAATCTATTTAAAGCCTCCCTCTTTACACCCTCCCAGGAAGTTCCCATTTCCTTTAAATCCTTATTTATGACATCCTCCCAACCCAGACAAGGACGACCTGCTTTCCGTGTAGCCCCAGAAAATAAACTTCGGTAATCTGTCATCCTTCATCCGTAGAACGTGGCCTAGCCATCTCAACCTTTCTTTCATTATAGCCCCAGAAAGCGGGATTGAACCACACTTTTCGTACAACCTACTGTTTGAAATACGGTCAGTCAGCCGGGTACCCAGAACAATCCGTAGGCAATTTCTCTGGAAAACATCTAGTAAATTTTCATCTGCTTTTCGGAGTGTCCATGCTTCAGAGCCATATTTGACCACTGTCATCACTGTAGCTTCCAATATTCTAATCTTGGTTTGTAGGCTTATCTTTCTATTCTTCCAAACTTTTTTTAAATGTGAAAAAACACCCTGAGCTTTAGCTATTCTACTTTTAACATCTTCACTGCTCCCACCATCTTTACTAATAATGCTACCAAGGTAACTGAAGCTCCCAACCTGATCAATCTTTTCGTTACCTAAGGTCACCTGTTCATCTTCATTTATTCCTAATCTTAGTGACTTAGTCTTCTTAACATTAATTTTCAAGCCTATTTTAGCACCCTGAACTCGTAAAACCTCTAAAAATTCATTCATTTTGCTCACACTTTCATCTAATATGCTTAAATCATCAGCATAATCTAAGTCCAGGAGCGTTCTTCCTCCCCATTTGATTCCATGGTCTCCAATTGCCTTTCCTGTGCTCCTTAAGACGAAGTCCATCAAAATGATCCATATAAAGGGGGATAGAACACAACCCTGCTTAACTCCTGATTTAATACAAAACCAGTTGCTAACCTCATTTCCTACCTTAACCGCAGCAGTATTATTCTCGTACATAGCGCAAATCACTTTAATGTATTTTTCTGGTATACCATATAACGATAAGACCTTTGTTAACGCTGTTCTATCAACAGAATCGAAAGCTTGCTCATAATCGATAAAACTAAGGACCAAAGGTGTTTGACAACGAAGGGACTTCTCAATTATTAACCTAAGAGTGAAAACATGGTCGACACATCCTCTACCTTTTCTAAAACCGCATTGTTCTTCCCTTAAAACTTTGTCTACAGCATGTCTCAGTCTAAAAAGTATCATATTACTCAGTAATTTGCTACCTACAGAGACCAGACTAATGCCTCGATAATTCCGACATTCACTCTTGTCACCTTTCTTATACAGTGGTTTAATTAAGGTTTTCCTAAAATCATTGGGTACTTCCCCTTTTTCAAAAATCATGTTCATAATCTTCAGTAGGTTATTCCTAACCTCAGAGCCACCATATTTAAGGAACTCATTAATCATACTATCAGCACCTGGGGCCTTATTATTTTTTAATCCTTCTAGTACTGTCGCTAATTCTTCCTCACTAAACAAATCTTCCTTCACATCCAAGGCATCACAAACTTTTTCATTTTCATCTATATCTTTTCCTGCAACTGTATCTCGGTTTAGCACATTCTCAAAATGTTCCACCCATCTTTCTTTAACTTTTTCCTTATCACTAATTGTAACCCCATTTCTATCTTTAACTGGGACTAGTCCGGATCGGCTACTCCCTTTCAATTTATTAACATGCCAGTATAATATTTTACTATTATGCCGTCTAGCCGCATCTTCCAGATCCTCAGCAATTTTATCCATCGCCTCCATTTCACATCTCCTTAGTTCATATTTTAATGCTTTCTCCACTTTCTTTACATTCCTTTTGTTTTCATACGACCTATCGCTCAGATAATTCTTATACAAACCCCTTCTACTCTCTATTAAACCTAAAGCTTTTTCACTAATATTCCTAGTTGCTGTCTTAGCACTCTTCCCTAGGACACCATCAGCAACTTCACAAATTGTTTTTCTGAAATTATTCCATCCATCTTCCACATTGTCAAATTTTAAACCCTCAAGTTCAGTACTCAACTGTTCCTGGAATTTTTTTCTCAAATTTTCATCCTGAAGTCTACCAACATCATAACTTCCCGGGAGGGAGTTACTCTTCCGAAATTTCAGCTTTAAATTAACCTTAGACACTACTAGATGGTGATCTTTACTTTTAACATCAATAACGGCACTCCTATACACCCTAGTATCTTGTATTGATCCTGCTAGTCTTCTGTTTACAATAACATAATCAATAAGGTTTGCTGTCTTACCATCACGTGAATACCATGTCAACTTATGGGCCATTTTGTGACCAAACACCGTATTGGTTATAACTAGGTTGTTATACCTACAAAATTGCAAAAGCCTATAGCCATTACTGTTTTCTTTTCCTACACCAAAATTACCTAGGCTAGGATACCATCTATCCCTATTTCTACCAACCTGGGCATTAAAATCTCCTAGCAAAAACACCATATTTCTACCTGGTACCCTGTCTATTTGCTCCTGTAACTGTAAGTAAAATTCATCTGAGTCACTAGTATCTCCATCAGTTGGTTCAATGGGGGCATATACTACTATAACTGATACCCTAAACTTTTTAGTCATAAAATGAGCAATTAGTATTCTATTATTAATACCTTCCCAGCCTAAACAAGACTTAGCAGCTTCCTTATTTATCATGAGCCCTACTCCCTGTCTATGTACCCCATCCTTCCTTCCTGAGTAAACAAATTCTATGTCACCTAATTTCATGCTTCCTACCCCTGGGATATGAGTTTCTGAAACTCCTAATAAATCCAGTTCAAACCGTCTGAATTCGTCAGTCAAAATGTCGATGCGATAGTCATTTTTTAACGTCGTAACATTCCAAGTTCCAATTTTCATGTTCTTTAAATCTTTGAAATTATTTTGGCCTCAAGAAAAGCAGTGATCCCGGATACCAGTGCAGGATGGGGACCAACATATCTTCTCAAGTCTACACCGAAGCGCTTAAGCCGGCTTAGAACCGGACAGCAAGAAGTCCCTGGGACCTCCAGTAAGTTGGAGGCTTTGTGCAATCCTGGGCCCATCTTGGTCACAACATGGTTTTCAGCACTTGGCGATGCTCTTCTATCAACAAGAGTCGAAATCCTGCACAGACAGTCCCAAGCCTATTACCTCCGACTCATTATATATTCATGCACACAAATATTATGCTACTACGGGGAGGCAGCCCATAGTAGATAAATTAGCTAGGAAGAGGTTTTTCAGCCCGAAAACGCCCATCAAAACAAACCAAGCCCATAAAATTATCCAATAATCAGAATCCCGTACGAGTGCTGTGTTGTTTACTAGGCTATAATTTCCTCGAGGGGCGCCACTCCTCAAGTGGGAAAAATTGACCGCAAGTTTCCCAGTCTTGCAGGTACCCCGAAAGGGTCGAGGCAGCCCTTTACAGAGGCCGTTGTCCATAAATCTGGATCTTACGCCCTGCCGCAGTTGTCCTCCTATAGAGGATCCTCCCACGATGGTGTTCTGCTTCACCATGCAATTATGCAATATATGCAAATATATGCAAATATTATGCAAATATTATGTAATCAATAATGACTGCATGGGATCGCCTGGGACACATTGCATTCAATGATCCCCAGTAGTCATTTTTGTAATTTTATGACTCCTTTGGAGTCCAAACTGGAAATGAAATTTTTAACTACTTACTCAAAAAAGCAAATTGCCGATCATTCTACTCAAGTCAAACATTTTAAAGATACGAATTGATAAGCTTCATGCTTATATGCTTTTACTATGTTACCCCTTAGTTCTTTAAGTCTTGAGACAGTTTTGATTGACATGTATGAAAAATATCTAAGAGTATCAAAAAGAAAAGCTGAGTTTAAGGCTGCTTATTCATTCTATTTAGAATTACTTACTATGTATAAATTGGGCGAATTGACAAATGAAGAAATAATTAAACGATAAAATGAATTACAGAACACGTTACAGTTCTTTCCTCGTGAGAACTATTTTAAACAGGTAAAATTAAATGGTCATTAATATTGCACAAGGTAACAGTGAGAGTCAAACTGCGTTTGATTGCAACCGGGGGATCAGACCCGTCGCGTTACCAAATAAGCCCTGCTGGCCTGTGAGGAGCGTTTTTACAATCATTTTCTGTTTCTTTTGACATATAGAATCACTAAAAAATTCTGCGAATACTTTCCTTGAGCCCGTATCATTCAGGTTCCGAGTCAAGCGCTTTAGCCAATTATACCGAAAGAGAATTGTCTAGAGTTATATACTAATGAGATGGCAGTAAAAACTTATGGTTTAGAAAATCTACCTAATAAAATTATCGCCGAATAAATAGAGGAACCTCTAAGAAAAGTTAAAATTGAAAATTAATACAATCTAACAGTCAAAAAGAAGACTTGGATCTAGGAATTGAATACGAAATTCAAGCCATGAAATGGATAAAAACTAAACATGGAAATGAACTCGTTATTACTGTTAATTTTAAAGGTGAAGTGGTTGATCTTTTTGCACAAAAATGGTTCGATACAACAGCGGCTGATTTTGAAAAGAAATTAAAAAAATAAGATAAGGGTTTGATTTTAAAGGTTATTGAAAGAAATGAGAAAGATAATAAAAATTATTTAGATATTGATAATAACATAATATATTATACTATCCTTTAAATATCAAGCTATACTAGTACAATATTATAGAATATCGAATATAAGTAAAATATGTATCAAATTTTCATTCCACAAGATCTTTTTTGAGGAAAATTTTTTCATCAATAAGAATTTTTTGGTGAAAAATCTTTAATTGCCGGGATTAAAATTGCTGGGATCAACATGAATTGTCCAGAAAATAACATTATTGTATATAAATTATTCAATTTATTTTTATCAGTTCTTTTAATCATTTTGATTTGAATAGGCTTTTAGACACAAACGATGCAACAAGCTTTAGAAGTTTTACAGCTAAAGGAGAAGAAGGGGGAAGCAGCTGAACTCGTGCTTGAAGTAATTTTTATTCCTTCTAAGTTTGACTCCAATATTCAATTTACTGTTTAGTCGTATTAAGATTTGTTTATTCATCAAACAGTTAGTGGTAACGAACTGTAAATAAGGAGCAACCCGGCTCAGTAGTAACCAAAACTCTAAAAAAAAAGAATTTCTGCACCAATTTACATCAAAAGAATTGAATTTTTATGCTGATTTTTAATTTATAAATTTTATTAAGTTTAGTCTTAACTACTAAAGATTACGAGCATAAGAGTATTTGTGTTGTTTTCAAAAAAGGAAAAAATACCCTTAGAAGTCATAGAATCTTAATAAAAATCACACAATCAGCTTCAACGTTCAAAGAACTGTACTGTAGAGTTTCCAGGCTCCTATCTGTAAAAATTTCGAATTTTATATATTTTTCAAACAAATTATAGATCATTCGTTTATTTTTAGACCGGGGCACTTTGTGTCGAAGGATGTAAAAATTTGACAAGGGCTCAATTGATTGGAAATTGAAAGGATTGGTGTCCATTTTAATAATATAAAGTTATTGGAGGGCAATTCACCCCCGTCCTACGCCCATCACTTCCCCAAACACATCAAATCGAAACTTTGAGATAGCCATTTTATTCATCGTAGTTGAAAGGTCTGAAATTATTTATTGCAGGATGACCATCCCCCCGCAGATCATAGAGCAAGTTCTGGCTCTGGTCCTGAGATTGCGTGAGGGTTAGCAGCCCTACTCACGTTAATTTTTGCTCGTTTTGATGTTGACACGGCTATTTATTGTAATTTATGTTCGTTTTAAGTTTCATTTATTTATTGTTACTGATTTGTGATAGTTATACGCTTGGAAGATTATTTGGCTCTATTTATGCTCATTCGTGACTTAATGGAGCTCTTTGAAAAACTTGTCTTGTTGAAAAAAATTTCAAATTAGTATTAAGAAAAAAACCATATCCGTGATCTTTCTTCTGACAAAACGAGATTCGAGATGCAGATGGGGGCTTGAAACTTCTGATACGCGTCTGATACAAGTCTATCAGATACACTGAATTTCATGATGTGATGTTCATCAAGATTCTTTGAGTTTTAAAGTGTGTTTCCTCCTTTTTTGATAGTCTGGCAAATTTTTTTAGGTTCGTAGCTTTTGATCGGTGACACTGAACTTATTGAATCTTATATATTTGAAATTATCATAATAAGCCAGTTCTTTTAACTTATCTACCGTCATCGAATTCCATTGTTTAGAGTTCCAGTTACTATTGAGCCGCGTTACTCCTGACTTATAGTTCGTTACCATGAACTATTTGACCAAACTTATCTTACATATTTTTCTTGTGTAGAATTAGCATATAAAAAGTTGCTGAGACCTACAAGAATGACAACCATAATGTATTAAACAATTAGTGTACTTTTATTAGATCTTTTCAGTAATCCTCATGATAAAAATGAAAAAAATCCTCATGATATATAAGAATATATCATGAGGATTTTCTTTTTCTTTTAATTATTGCTGTTTGTGTGCTGACAAATGAAATGCCCGGTGCTTATGATTTTTAATGAGCTGGAAAAGACGTGCAAACTGTTGGGAGGTTTTCAGAGTAAGAGAATGAGATAGGCAACCCCACTTTTATTTGTAAACCTTGATTAGCTCTGAGACACCCTTTTTGTACTGTGTTGCTTTTGTGAAATGAAAAATACAATTTTTCATTGCAATGCTAATGACACATTTAATTTTAGAGGGCATAGTGGTACTCTCACTCCTAGTAATTTTTTTCCTTTCAGTTATTAAGAGCTAACAGCCGTTTCTCGCCCAAAGTGAATCGATTCTTACTTATAAGTCCGTCTCCCGTGATAGGCATCAAGTTCACCGGAAACAAATAATGGGTACACCAACTAGCATAGTTACAAGCCCCTCATCGCTGAAGTTGACTGAAGCCTAACGCAAGATTATTACTTACAAGTCCCCTACATGTCTTACCTCTGGAACCAAATTGGTTTGGCCATCGAATACACTGGAAACAATTAATAGATACACCAACTAGCAAAAGTTGCTAACCCCTCACTGCCGAAGGTGATTATTACCTAACAGCCGACTGTTGCTTATATGTCCTCTATATATCTCACAATTTGTATCGGCCTAGATTTGGTTTCAGTGTGTACCTTACTAATGAAGTTGTCACCCTCTTGAAACTTTCAAACTGGTATAGGCTACCTCATGAAGGAATTTTTGTACCAAAAAATGGATATCATATTCTTTAATCAGCTCATCAAGAGCTATCGATTGCCGTCGAAAATAAATTCTATCTGTCTTAGTTCAAAAGTTGATTTTTTTTTTTTTTTGCCGTAGATGAACTTTCTAACGGCATAACTTAGAAAGGAGCAAAGGATAGGCTCGAATTTCTATAGCAATGAGAGAATTTTTAAAGTTTATTAGGCATATCTCATGCCAAATCTCTACCGAAATCCCAAGCCCGAAAAACCGAATGATAAACTCAGCTGAAATCACGAACAGAAATGGGTAGAAACAATAGATGGCAGCACTTTTGAACCCGTGGGAAAATGCCACATTTTTGCTTCTGTAAATTTTTTTGTTTATCAGTAAAAGAAGATATATTGACTGTGGGGCCGGGTAACTGCCACATATATTTAATACTTATGGATTTTAGATTATCTTCAATTTGAAAGTGGTGCCTGCCTGCTTGCCTACTAGAACGGAGCTTTCCACTCGAAAGCTTAAACATGGTTTGACGAAACGAAAGCTTGGCTGCACAGCTTCAGATACTCCTCTCTGACATAGGCTATATAGCTCCACTTCAGTTCGCACACCATAGGCTCTGGCTCGTGGACAAGCAAAAACCATCATTTTTGGCCCCAGGCAAGAGTTCTGCGGAGCTTTCCAAAATGTAATGTCATATTCATCAATCCGGTCTGAGGTCCACACTTTCCGTAAAAAGACTGCACAGGTTAGACCCTTACCAGTTTCCAGGAATAAAGTGAGATCGGCGGCATAGGAAAAAAAAAAACGGGGCAAAATCAAAGTGTTGCTCTCCCAACACAATAATAATACATCCCTAAATAGAAACTTGAGTGAATACACACTCAACCCTGCTTACATGAAACTAATTATAGAAAATAATCTAATTCAAAATAAAACAAAAATAGAAACAAATATAAAAAAGCCCAATCCCAAAATAACTACAAGATTAGCTGTAGAGAAGGCAAATATCGCAATAAGAAATTATTCCAAATTTTAATAAATACAGTTAATTCAATGATTGAACCTTTTTCAAACAGTTCGTGGTAACGAACTGTAGTAAGGAGCGACCCGGCTCAATAGTAACCAAAACTCTAAAAAATTGAATTTTGATATCAATAGCTACATCAAAAGAATCGCATTTTAATGCTGATTTTGAATATATAAGTTTCATCAAGTTTAGTCTTACCCATCAAAAGTTACGAGCCTGAGAAAATTTGCCTTATTTAGGAAAATAGGGGGAAACACCCCCTAAAAGTCGTAGGATCTTAACGAAAATAACACCATCAGATTCAGCGTATCAGAGAACCATACTGTAGAAGTTTCAAGCTCCTATCTACAAAAATGTAGAATTTTGTATTTTTTGCCAGAAGACAAATCACGGGTGCGTGTTTATTTGTTTGTTTTTTTTTTTGTTTTTTTTTTTTTTCTTTTCCCCAGGGGTCATCGTATCGACCAAGTGGTCCTAGAATGTCGCAAGAGGGTTCATTCTAACGGAAATGAAAAGTTCTAGTGCCCTTTTTAAGTGACCAAAAAAATTGGAGGGAATCTAGGCCCCCTCCCACGCTCATTTTTTTCCCAAATTCAACGGATCAAAATTTTGAGATAGCCATTTTGTTCAGCATAGTCGAAAACCATAATAACTATGTCTTCGGGGATGACTTACTCCCCCACTATCCCTGGGGGAGGGGCTGCAAGTTACAAACTTTGACCAGTGTTTACATATAGTAATGGTTATTGGGAAGTGTACAGACGTTTTCAGGGGGATTTTATTTTGTTTGGGGGTGGGGTTGAGGAGAGGGGGCTATGTTGGAGGATCTTTCCTTGGAGGAATCTGTCATGGGGAAGAAAAATTCAATGACAAGGGCGCAGGATTCTCTAGCATTACTATAAGAAAACAATGAAAAATAAACATGAAAACGTTTTTTCAAATGAAAGGAAGAAGTAGCATTGAAACTTAAAACGAACAGAGATTATTACGCATATGAGGGGTTCTAAAAATACTTTAGCATAAAGAGCGAGGTATTTAGGAGGAGATAAATACTTGCTCTTTATGCTAAAGTATTTTTAGTAATTTCAACTATTTATTCTTTAAGGGGTCATTCTTAAAGAATTGGGACAAAACTTACGATTTAGTGTAAAGAGCGAGGTATTAACGAGGGTACAAATCCCCTCGTATACATAATAAAAATATAAGGTTATGAAAGTTTGTTACGGTTAATTCTTAAGTTACGTATATTTTTTACTAATAAAAACGTTCGTTAAAAATTAAAAGTTCTAGTTGCCTTTTTAAGTAACCGAAAAATTGGAGGGCAACTAGGCCTCCTTCTCCACCCTTATTTCTCAGAATCGTCTGATCAAAACTAAGAGAAAGCCATTTAGCCAAAAAAAGAATTAATATACAAATTTCATTTTAAAAATTTATGTGCGGAGAGCCAACACCAAACATGCATTAATTCAAAAACGTTCAGAAATTAAATAAAAAAAACTAATTTTTTTAGCTGAAAGTAAGGAGCGACATTAAAACTTAAAACGAACAGAAATTACTCCGTATATGAAATGAGTTGTCCCCTCCGCAATCCCTCGCTCTTTACGCTAAAGTTGACTCTTTGCCACAATTCTACTTTTTAAAACAATTTAAAGCTTTAGCGTAAAGAGCGAGGGATTGCGGAGGGGACAACTCATTTCATATACGGAGTAATTTCTGTTCGTTTTAAGTTTTAATGTCGCTCCTTACTTTCAGCTAAAAAAATTAGTTTTTTTTATTTAATAGCTTGTAAAAGGTTAAATTTTATCACACTGTCTTGGCTGAACTTTTCGTTAAGAAGTAATGATGCCAAGGCTATGTTTAAAAAAAGAATGGATTTTTTACCAAAAACTTTTGTTGTAAGTGTTTTATTGTTTATTATTTTCTTTGCTGAAGACGGCCCTTAGATATAGGACCGAAATATAAAAATAGGTTTTGTTGGTTCACTGTCATGGGTAAAAATGTCCTCATTATTCTCTCTTCTGTAGTTGTATTATGGAAAGGCAGTGTGGACTTCATCATTATTTATTTAAGTCCAAAATAGGTGACAGACATATCCGGACCAAATCCGCTATCTTTCGTGGAGTTGGGGGGGGGAGCAATTCGGAAAAATTAGAAAAAATGAGTTATTTTTAACTTACGAACAGGTGATTAAATATTAATGAAATTTTATATATAGAAGGATCTTGTGCCTCAAGACTCTCATTTTAAATCTCGACCTGATCCGGTGACACTGAAGGGAGTTGGAGGGAAAAACCAGAATTCCAGGAAAACGTGAAAATTGAGGTATCTTACGAATGGGAAATCGGATATTACTGAAACTTGATATATAGAAGAATATTATGTCTCAGATGCTTCATTTTCAATTTGAATCAGATCCGGGGACATAGATGGTTGGAGGGGGAAACAGAAATGTTGGAAACTGGAAAGCTTGGAAAACCCTTAGAGTTTTTAGACCAGGATGAAACCTGATGGGAAGAATTAGCACAAGTTATAGATACGAGATTGACATAATTGGTACGGATCCTTTCTCTTTGGGGGAGTTGGGAGTTGTTAATTTGGAAAAATTAGATAAATTAAGGTATTTTTAACTTAAGAACGGGTGACCGGATCTTAATGAAGTTTGATATTTAGAAGGAACTCATGTCTCAGAGCTCTTATTTCAAATCCCAACCAGATCTGTCGACATTGGGGGGAGTTGGAGGGGGAAACCGAAAATCATAGAAAAAGCTTATAAATGTTGTAGATACGTGAATGACGTAACTGGACTGGATCCGCTCTCTTTGGGAGAGTTAGGTGGTAGGGCTCAGTGCTTTTGCGTTTTTGGTGCTTCTGGACGTGCTAGGACGATTAAAATTGGTAAGCGTGTCAGGGAGCTGTACGAATTGACTTAATAAAGTCGTTTTCCCCGATTCGACCATCTGGGGGGCTGAAGGGAAGGGTTAAATTAGAAAAATGAGGTATTTTTAACTTACGAGTCGGTGATCGGATCTTAATGAATTCTGATATTTAAAAGGACCTCGTGACTGAGATATCATATTTTAAATCCCGACCAGCATTAAGCCTCTGATTTTCCTTTTAAAGCAATCTATTTATTCTTAGAATTTTGCCAGAGCTCATGCCATATGAGCTTTTGAATCTTCCGACCTCGCCACAAGTGCCATATGAGCTCTTAGCTCTTGTTTTTTGTTTTTTTAGGCATACAATTGGATTAAAAGAAATGGAAATGCTGAAGAAGTTGAACGAGATGGACCGAGAGGATAAACATTGTTTAGGAACTTCTGTCACAAACAGCACTTGTCTTTGGTTATAGAACCCCTTAGTTTGAATTTGAGAGAAGTATTAAAAAAAAAATATGGCAAAGGTAAAATAATTGACATTTTTCATTTTATTTTAATTTCAAAACTTAAAAAATTTGGTGTCATGGAAAGAACGACGAGGATCATCTTATTTCAACTGTATGTTTTTTTTGTTTTTTTTTTAAGAAGGCGTTTTCGTGACAAGCCTACCACCATTCAGGTACCAAAAGAAAAAGGTAGTTGTATCATTGGACTTGAGAGTTTTCAGATCTTCTAACCATTTTGTTTCAGGGGTTTGTATATAACTCTCACCGAATGTTCTTTCGCTGTCCTAAAAGTAATTTGGGTTCACACTTAAAATTAATGATAGTTTCAATAGGGTTAATTGCAATAAAGTTTCGAAGGTATATAAACGGATAAGGTTTGTCGTCTGACTGGTGGAAATTAATGGCATGACATCACTTTCAACCAACCTGAACCTGACTGTCAAACCTACGAGTTATAATTGGCGACAAGCTTGAACGCAAGCTAACTGTCTCCATAGTTTCACAAAAACCTCAAATCCGCTTTAGAGAGGCTCCCCATCCTTCCTGCTAGAATTGATAAGTACCTCAGTGTGCTGACTTCAGGTGCGTCTGATGATTTGCTCCCGACTACGCACTGCAGATAATCAGGAAACGGGGACCTGCACTACACAACTATTAGACATGCAAATCACTTTTAAGCAGTTTACCAGCTTCTGATCCGTTAAAGGGTACAATTAGCTTATCTAAGGCTGGGCTGTATCCAAGCCTTTTTGTTTGGGGGGGAGGTGTTTAAATTTTTTTAAACGCATCCAAAATGTGTTTATATTCATTTTTTTACGTTTTTTTAGTTGTTCAAACATTGGGAGGGGGTTCCAACCCTCTATCCTCCTAGATACAGCCTTGATCTAAGGTTAGGTCTATACTCATTGGCCATTCACTACTCCTAGAAACAGTTTTATCCCCATTAGAACTGCGTCTGTTCCATCCATGTTTTTTTTTTTTTGTGAATAGTCTGAAATATATTAGAGAAACAGGAAAAAAATCATTTTTCTCCTTGTTTTTACTTTTATAATGACTGGGAAAAAAATTTGGGGATGCCCACAGGTTTTACTGGTGTTGAATCTGTTGGAGTCCATCTATTGAACACGAAGAGGGACAAAAAATGTATGTTTCGGATATTTTGTGTATTTTATTATGTTTGGCTAAGAAATGTATGTGCTTATGTATTTCACCATGCATTGGTTCATTTAAAAAAATGTATTTAAAGATAAGATAAAGCTTGAGTGTAGTTTTAGCGTTGGTAAGCTTTGTCTGGAGGACCAGATTTTAATGGTTTAATGGTAGCTCTCATGCATGCAAGAGCAAGCTAATTGGCTCAAGCGTGGAAGGATCAAAAATAAAAAATTTTCTGACCATTGGCGAAACTCAATGCCCAATGGATTTTGAATCCTAACTTTTACCACTTGAAATAAAAACTGCGTTTGAACTCCTATTTGTTTAATGCTTTGATTCTTGCTGGTGATACTTTATTCTAATTGCTTATTATACTATATTCTATTATACTATTCTATACCATATTCTAATTCCTTACTGTTATCATTGAGTGGTAAAACATCCTGAAAGCTGTCATGAAAAGTATATTATTAGGATTTTGATCAGAAGTCAGTCTCTAAATAGCACTCCGCGTATTTTTACCTATTAAGTAACTATTCAAATTTTAAGCAATGGAACAAAATTCAGTAATTCCGGAGATTCAGTAGAAAGTAGATGGTTTTCCACTGAATTATTTTTTCTCGAGAAGTGTGTCATTTGTTTTTTATATTTTAACTAAATCTCAACACAAATTATTTTAACCGTACTGATATATGGCAATGGAGTCTAATTAGAGACATACTTTAGGATTAACCTCTTGTTAACCTCAATTTAACCTCAATTTAGGATAAACTTGGACAGTGTTGCTTAATATTAGACCTTGTTATTTTCTAAACAGCCAACACGAAGCCAAGAATTTTATGTCAACGCTGTCATGAAAGTGACGGTAATATTCAAATTCCTAAAAAAATGGATCACTTTTATTATTGCCCTTGAACAGTGCTATCACTCTCGCTACTCGAAGGGATTTGGGAAAAGCACCTTGTTCAAACGACATATTTACAAGATTAGTTAAAGGAGCCATTATTGCCGAAAGAACGTGCTTAATAGCTTTTGTTGAAATATAATCAGGTCCAGACGAAGAAGAACCATGTAGTCCAAAATATTTAAAACTAAAGGCTAAACTTTAGTAGAATGTTAAGGGGAATATTTAACTAAATCAAGACATTCTATATGCATGCATGCTGTCAAAATGGCGTATCAGCAATATTTCAGGAACGATAACACTTTGAGAGAAGCACGAAATTTTTTACTCTTCACGAGAATTCGATCAGTTTTGTGTTTTGGCATACAAGCCTTTAAAAACTTACTTTTGGAAACTTGTAAACACAAACTTAATTTACAAGATACAAACTCAGTTTAGAAATACCAACTTAGTTTACATAATATATAGGATTTTTAATTTAGTAAGAAAAAGGTCTAAACAATTTAAATGCGAACTTAACTTATACATGTTTAGCTTATATTAAGCAAATAAGAAATATCTTACTTCAGAAGATTGTAATGAGAGTATTTGATTAAAAGCATAAGCCGCGAAATCTCCTGATGTTATATCGACAAATCGACAAACTACTGACAAAAAGAACCAGGCTTGCATTTTGTAATTGCCATCCAAATGTTTCCTGAGAGCCGACACCAACGATGGCCTACAATAAAACGAAATTTGAATAAATCACACTGACTCTCAAATCCCAATTTAGCCCGTCTGTGCTTATTATATCTATTTTTTGAATATAAATATTGTCTTATCCTTTATATATAAATCACATATTGGTTGTGGTTCGATAAAATATAATAGCCCCATAACCAAAGCAGTAAGTTTTTTATGTAACAACCCCCCCCCAAAAAAAAAAATCTTGGATACAGCATGTCAATAATACTTGAATCCCACCAGTTTGTCAATGATTTTGCTCCATGCGTCAGTGTCGAGGATTGGATGCACCGAAACTGACAATTGTTCTAATCAGTTAATAAACTATTAATAAAATAATACTACACAACATGACAAAAATTTTGATTGAATTAACGTGAAAATTAACCAATACGCTTTCTTTTCATAAATTACTGATCCAAAAAGAATAATTGATATTATTTTCTCTATTACGTAATATTTTTTGACGAATCTGTGTGATTGGTTTTATCGGGTGAAGATATAATGACGCGTAAAAATGAGGCATGAAATCAAGAAACAATCCTTGTTTTTTTCCAAGTTAACAAGGTCTTGGAAAATAACAAGTTGTTTTTTCCTTGTTATTAATTCCAAGATATTAAAGATAGAACAAACGATCTAGATCACAGACAGACTCTGTCATGGATAAGAAACATCTAAGGCAAGTGTTGCGAAATAGAATAATTGTGTTTAAATAGGCTAGGATGTAAGGTAACTTTTTCTTACGTTTAGAAGTAAAACATTTTAATAAGTTCTAGCCCACGACTGGCAGAATTCCAACCGTCAAAATGTAAACACTTCATAAGCAAGATTAGGAACCTACAGTCCTTATTTTGATATTTGAGACAATAATTTGTACTTTACTGAAAACAAATTGTTTAAATGTTGTTACTTTTATAATTTAAAAAAATCAAATATTATTAATATTTCAAGCTATATAAATCAGCATATGTACATTAAAATGATAATGCACGTTTATTTGTATTTCTTTCAATAAAGTGCAAATTATCTTCTGGCATTAGGAAGGCATAGGGGCTTTTGAGCCCTACTTGAGTGAATTTCTGTTCGTGTTGAGTTTGACTCTATTATTTATTGTAAATTCTGTTCGTTTTGGGTTTTATTTATTTAATGATGCTGATTTGTGATAGTTTTACACTTGGTAGATTATTTGATTCTATTTTGGATAATTTTTGGTTTAATGAAGTTCTTTACCTTTCTTTGAAAACTTAATTTTTGGAAAAAGTCTTTTTAATGAATTTCTGTTCGTTTTATATTGACATAGTCTTTTTCAGGGAAAAATAAAATGAATGTTCTCACTTTTACAATTTTAATAAATCCAATATTATTCTAAGGAATAAATATTATATAAGGAAATCTAACATTCTAAGAAATAAATATCCAAAAATGCGCTACCAGCAGCAATATTTTTATTTAAAACAATATATTTTTTTTCCTATCTACAAGGGCCATATTAGAGTCTATGATGGTGAATTATGTGAAGTATTTATTCGTATTTTTTTCAGAGAAGTGCAAATTATGCTCTGGCCTTGGGAAATCCTAGGAGTTTTGAACCTTACTCATGTTAATTTTTGCTTGTTTTGAGTTTTAATCGGTTATTTATTGTAATTTCTGTTCGTTTTGGGTTTCATTATAGCTACCTCCGTCACTTTTGACTCTCGAAAGAGAACTAGAACTTCCGATTTCAACAAAATGAACAGCCTCCCAAGTTTATACAACCATTGCTTTCATAAGAACCTTAATTGCCCAAGGGGCGTAACTTAGAACCCTCGCCCTCAGGCTCTGGTGGTTTCTATCAACCCCAAAAGCCTTGTTATATGGTCTTTAGACTTTTTTGACTTTTAAAATGACTATCTCAAGATTTCTATTGGCTTTATCTTGGTGAAAAAAGAAGTGTATTTGGGGGGGGGGGTTTGGATGGCGGTGTTCTGATCACTTTAAGTTTCGAAAAGGGCACTAGTTCCTCTTATTGCCAATCTAATGAGTACCCTCCAAAGCATTCACAACCACCCTTTCAATAAGAACCTTATGTGTCTCCAAGGTGTAACTTACAACCCTTTCCCTAAGAGCTATGGGGGGGGGGTGGCTGTCTTCTTCACAGACATAATTTTCGGACCCTTTAACTACGATAAACAAAACTGTTATCTCCATATTTTGATTGGAGGTGTTAGTGGAAATGATAAGCGTGCAGAGGGGGGCTAGATTCTCTCAAATCACTCTGAGTCTTTAAAAAGGCACTATAACTTCCATTTACAAATCCTTCCCCAGGGCGCTGGGAGGTTGTATCAACCCTAGAGGCATTGTTATATGTTCTTTGACTATTTTGAAGTAAATCGCTATCTCAAAATTTCAATCAGATACATTTGGTGAAAAGAGGGGTTGTCAGAAGGGGCTAGCTGCCCTCCATCACTTTTGTCTCCTAAAAGGGAACTAGAACTTCCAATTTTCTTATTTTTAACTCTAATTTTTTTTAATGCAACAGCGGAAGCAGATCTCCTTGACCTTTTCGGTTCCGTTTCATTAGATTTATCTGACAAATCAGGTGGACAGAGGTAATAGCTCTTAGGTGAGGTGAGACATGCTTATTTGACCTCAGTAAATTATCATAAATTGAATTCAATCCAAATTCACCTGTATCTCTGTCTATGGAATTATTCTTGAATAAAATTTTTTTAATTTCCATTGTTTACCTGAAAATTTACTTTAAGCCTTGGTCTCTAGAAATCATAAAAACATTTTCAAACAAAATAAAATGATTTGGATAATTATAAATATGTTCCGATAGATCCGATGTGAAATCCTAAGGTTTGAAATTTTGCTTTAAGGAGGATGAAATAGAATTATCATGTTGTAGTAATCTCATTTTTAAATTCTGGTTAGTACGTCTCACATAAGGGCTTCCACAAGTACATGGAATTTTATAAGCCCCACTTTGTTGCTCTACGGAAGTTCTATCCTTTCCAGAATTGAAAAAAATAGCCAAAGTATTACTGCCTCTTAAAGCTACCTTTAGACCATTATTTTATAAAATTCTTTTAAGTTTTTCACTCAGCCTTGGAATATATGGTAAAGAACAAAAAATATCTTTCTGTTCTGTTGTTTCCAGAATATTGATAGAAAATTCTAGAAAAAAATTGCCATCTTTTCGAAAAAGTCTGGTCAATTAACCAGCCTGGATAATGGTTACTTATTAAAGTTTCTTTTAACAACAATAATTCCTCCTCAATGAATTTTAGAGAACAAATTCAAAAAATTAAGGATATTTTTAAGGATATGATTAGTTAAGGATAATGATTAGTTAAGCGATTAGTTAAGGATATGATTAAACCAATTTTTACTTGGCGAGCTTCACTGGAGAAGAACAACAACAATCTATTGAATGATGTCTTTTAGTTTTACTTCTGATTGTGAACACTGTATATGTGTTCGAAATATCCACTTAAAAATTTTTATTTTATATCTGTTCACTGTCGATTAAAAGGTTTCATCCCTATTTTGAACTGTTATACTTATATATATATATATATATATATATATATATATATATATATATATATATATATATATATATATATATATATATATATATATATATATATGGTGTTGTGCTGAAGACGGCCCTAGAACCTAGGGCCGAAATGTTCACTGAATTGAATTTCACTGTCTTGAAAACATTTCTATATTGTTTCAAAGTTGTGTTTGTTTGATATAGAAAGTCAGTGTGGTCTTTGTCACTATTTACGTCTAGCCGATGGTTGCCCTCCAATCACTTTTGACTTCTAAAAAGGGTACAAGAACTTTCAAATTGCAATCGAATCAGCCCCCATCGAAGATTTCACAATAAGTCCTTCCACAAATTATGGCCTAGGAAGCAGATAATAAATACTACTTTGATGTTTTATCGCTCTTTACGTTGGCAGAACTACTAAGCTGCTTTTGATTTAAATATACTGTCTTGATTTTTCTATATCATTTCTCTTTTCCAAAATTTGCAGCAATTTTGAAGTATTGTTAGAAATTTCATATCAAAAATTTTCTTTGCGTGAATCAAGGTGTATCCCCTGCACAATATTTTAATCAGAAATGAGAAAACATTGCTGCTTTCTAGCATGAACGTAAGGTTTCTTCCAATTGCTGTATAGACTGAAACCAAGATTATTTTGATTTTGGCATTAGTTGCAAGCCCCTTATTAGCATAAGTAAATATTAACTGTGTTTCCTTGGAGTCCAACTTGTCAAACATTGCAACTTTTGGTTTTTCTATGTATCGCTGAAGTTTCTTTGAAATAATTCATTTAAATATAAAGTTTGTTGGACATATACAAACAGTTGGTCATATTTGAGACAAGTGTTAAATGGTCGGCCAAAAAAAGGAGTAAAAACCTTTAGATAAAACGAGCAAAAAACATATTTAGCAGCAAAATAAGTCTGCCAAACAATATCATGGAAGCTTCAAAAAGTTACCGTCTACCACGTCTATGGTCTACCGTCTGCCGTCTACCACGTCTACCGTCTACGTCTACAACGCATATCTATGAGTCTTTTTAAAATAAATACTAAAACATCAGCTATTCTAATTCTTGAAAAAAACTACTCTGTTCCTCCCTGATTAGTCTAGCATGAAGTCCAGGTTAAAATTTTGTCTTTGGGATCGAGGCCAGCGTACTGTGATTCCCGACTTAGGGCAGACGCCCCACCAGTGGGGTATGGTAATATTTTGATGGGCTATGGACAGGACGTGTAACCTTTGCCTAAATTTGATTCTTCATCAACGCCCCGCTCTTTACGCTAAAGTTTG
The DNA here is from genome assembly GCF_032884065.1 of Artemia franciscana. Taxonomy (NCBI): domain Eukaryota; kingdom Metazoa; phylum Arthropoda; class Branchiopoda; order Anostraca; family Artemiidae; genus Artemia; species Artemia franciscana. The sequence goes on along the minus strand of NC_088869.1, from coordinate 63,939,098 downwards.
ACTCTTTCTCTCAACTCTTCTTTTTAAAACGGTAAAAAACTTTAGCGTAAACAGCGGGGCGTTGATGAAGAAGCAGCCCCTTTCATATACGAAGTAATTTCTGTTCGTTTTAAGTTTTAATGTCGCTCCTTACTTTCAGTTGAAAAAACTTGTTTTTTTTATTTAATTTCTGAACGTTTTTGAATCAATGCATGTTTTGATTTTAGCTCTCCGCAGAAAAATAATTAAAACAAAATTTGCATATTTTTTTTTTTTGGCTAAATGGCTTTCTCATAATTTTGATTGAATGATTTTGAGAAAAAAAGAGCGGGAGAGGAAGCCTAGTTGCCCTCCAATTTTTTGGTTAATTAAAAAGGCAACTAGAACTTTTAATTTTTTACGAATCTTTTTATTAGTAAAAGATATACGTAACTTATAAGCTAGCTTACATAAAGAATTTTTTATTCTCATGTTTTTATTATACATATGAGAGGGTTTGCCTCCTCGTCAGTACCTATTTCTTTACACTAACTCTTAAATTTTGTCCCAATTCATTAAGAATGACCCCTGAATCACAAAAGCCGTAGAATAAATAGTTGACATTACTAAAAATACTTTAGCGTAAAGAGCGAGGTATTAGGAGGAGGTGAGCCCCTCATATGGGTAATAATTTCTGTTCGTTTTAAGTTTTAATGCTGCTCCTTGCTTCCAGCCGAAAAAAACTTTTTCATATTTATTTTTTCATCGTTTTTTTTTAAATAATGCTAGTAAATCCTGCGCTCCCTTCATGAAAATTTTCTTCTCCCATGACAAATTCCTCGATGGAAAGTTCCCCCAGTATATCCCCCTCTTCTCAACCCCTCCCCCCAACCAAAAAATCCTCCTGAAAGCACCTGTACACTTCCCAATAACCATTACTATGCACTGGTCAAAGTTTGTAACTTGTAGCCCCTCCCACGGGGACTGTGGAGGAGTAAAACGACTCCAAAGACATAGTTATAAGGTTTCTCGACTACGTTGAATAAAATGGCTATCTCAGAATTTTGAACCATTGACTTTCGGAAAATAATTAGCGTGGGAGGGGGCCTAGGTGCCCTCCAATTTATTCGGTCACTTGAAAAGGGCACTAGAACTTTTTATTTCCATTAGAATGGGCCCTCTTGCAACATTCTAGGACAACTGAGTCGACACAATCACCCCTGGGAAAAAGAAAAAAAAAGAAAAAAAAACAAAAAACAAACAAACAAATAAACACGCATACATGATCTGCCTTCTGGCAAAAAATACAAAATTCCACATTTTTGTAGATAGGAGCTTCAAACTTTTACAGTAGGGTTTTCTGATACGCTGAATCTGATGGTGTAATTTTCGTTAAGATTCTATGACTTTTAGGGGTGTTTCCCCCTATTTTCTAAAATAACACAAATTTCATATAACACAATAACGCAATTTCAGCTGAAAAAAAATTAAAATAATATTATAACGGTTGTGACCATAATACTTGTAAGAAGGTTTGATTAATAATCCAATCGTTTTTTATTCGTAAATTCTGGGTTAAGTATAGTGAGCAACATCAATCCAGTCACCAGTTAATGCACACCTTTATGGGGTGGGGGAAATAAAACCAGAGTCGTAATTTCATCAAAACCCAGGAGGGGGCCAAGTGGTAGCCAATTTTCCCAAATCAAGCAAAAATGACAGTAAAAATGAAAATGACCCATATAGTGCCAGTAGAAGGAATCTCTACCTCTAAGCACACCCATAGCTAATACTCTTTTCTTCTATAGTGGCTTAAGATCATGAAGAAGGTTTAATTCCCTCCGAGCATTCTCCAAGACGTTGGTGCTGTGGTTTATTTGGTCTATTGCACACAGTTGCTTGTTACGACATAGTTTAGCAGATTTTATTGTTTACTTTTGCAAATTTTAAAGCAGATGACGTAAAGTTTTATACAAATTTAAATGTCTGAAAAATTATGGGTCAGGTGGGAAAAACCCTCAAGGCATTTCCAAGACACTATTTAAGTGGGGAACCCTCACATGTAAAAACAGATGTCGGTACCATCAAAACTCACAATACTTCCAGGAGGCGCTTCCCTTCAGGGCATTTTTCAGGACGTTAGTCTAATGTTTACCAATATAAATTTAAATGTAGATGAATTAGGTTTTTCCAAATTTAAAGGCAGATGATGTAGATTTTTGCTAGAGATAAGACGTGTTTCAAAAATTTATCTTGAAGATATTATTCAAACCGTTTAAAATGGTTTTTCAAGACATTTTTCTTCAAGAAATTTTTCTTCAAGAAGTTTTTCAAGATTTTTTCTGCATGACATTTGTCCTCAATATGTTTTTTAAGACAGGTTTCAAGATTATTTTTTTCATCAAGACATTTTTCAAGACGTTTTTCCAGATTTTTTACTTTAGGATCATTTTCTTCAAGACTCTTTTCTTCAAGACACCATTAAATACATTTCAAAGCATTTTCTGGATTTTTTTTCTTCAACATGTTTTATAAGACGTTTCAAGATGTGTTTTTTTCAAGATTTTTTTCTTCAGGAAATTTTCAAGTCATTTTTTTCCCAAGAAGTTCTTAAAGATTTTTTCTTCAAGACGTTTTCCAACACAATAGTCAAGTGGGGAACCCTAGCATGTACAAGGATATCTTAGGACCCTCTCAAAAATTCACAAGTCCCCCAGGGGGTACCTTTCCTAAGGACATTCTCCAATACGATATTCTAACATTTACTTATGTAAATTCAAACGACCTTATCAATGTCGAGGTTTTAAGGGTCAACAACGCTTGTTTTGATTCTAAAAACCTTCTTAATGCAACGGCAGTCCAGTTTATTGTACAGTAATGGTTTGGAGAATACTGGTTTTCCCAACATCATTATTGGGCTTAAGCTAGAGTGTTCACATTTTACACTTCATGCACAGGTGGCTGTTACGTCACAATTTATAAAGTGCTGTTGTTTCCAACTGGAAATTCATAATGGTTAAAAGCTAACTAAAATAAGGTTAGTGGAAAGAAGTTTTTGCATACTGGTACAATATTTACATTTGACACTACACATACAGATGGATTTTACGTCTCACTCCCCTTGGTTTAAAAAGTGATGTTGTATAAATTTGAAAATTCATTATGGTTAAGAGCTAACCAAAAGCAGGTTAGTTGAAATATGTTTTGATACACTGGTACAATGTTTTCATTGTACGATTCACGCACAGGTGGTTGTTACATCAAACTGTAGCAATTATCACTGTTTATATATGGAAAATCATACTTGTTAAGAGCAAGAGTTCAGAACGATAACATTGTGAATAACGATTTTTGTCCTTAGGAAACACATTTCACTATTCGATATGACTGGTTTTACGATATGATTCGATATGAGTGGTTTCAGTGGTCTTACAATATGAGTGGTTGTTGAAACTTGAAGGTGCTAGCGGTAGTAAAATGAAGCCAAGAGTTTCCATATGGTATACCTACATGGTTAGTACCATATGGCTAGAATATGGCATATGGTTACCATATGGTTAGAATATGGTATACCTTCTTGTGAATCATTTAATATGGGACTATCTTAAAGGGAACATGTAATCCTCCTTATCCTTACCAACCCAGAACCTTACACAGGGCAACCTTTGGAGGCCCATTAGACCCTTTCAGGGCCCTCCAGAGACAATAAATTGCGTGCTAGTGTGGGATTTAGAGAGGGAACATATGTTCTACTGTGTCTTCACCAACCCTGAGCCCCCCTTTGGACAAAATTTGGAGGGCTCCGAGTCCCCCTCCAGGGAGCTCTCAATTTCAGATGCAAACACGCATGTAGCAGGCAGCGAAGAAAACCCAATGTAACTTAATGTTAAATCAGGCTACCATATGTAAGCATAGGGGGATAGATAGCACCATCAAATTTCGAAAAACAACACATTTGAACCACTTATTTGCTTATTTTCATTGTATTTTGAGGGATAACACAAATTGAGCAACATATTTGCATTTTTCGATCAAACTTCGAGAAAAATATATTTTGAACAACACATTTGTATATTTTTCATGGTATTTCGAATAGTAGCACATACTTTATCAACACATTCGCTTATTCCATTTTATTTCAAGCAGTAAAAACATTTGGACAAAACTATTTGGATATTTGCATCGTGTTTGCTAAAACGAGCAGTAAAACATTTTGAAATACACCTTTGATTATTTTCCCAGTATTTTGAGCAAAATTACAGTTGAACAGCATATATACATAATATATTTGCTTATTTTATATCATTTTAAGAAAAAATATATTTTGAGCATTACCATCGCATATTTTCTCATCTTATCTTAAGAAGCCAAAAATTTTCAAGAAAATATTTGGTATGTTGAAAAATGTATGCTTATATCCATCTCATTTCAAGAAACAATATATTTGAGCAACACCATCCTATGTTTCCTCCATTTTATTTCAAGCAACAAAATATTTTGAAGAAAATATTGGGTACTCATGAATAATGCAATTGCTTATTTCCATTTTATTTCAAGAAACAATACGTTTAGAACAACACCATCATATATTTTTTCATCTTATTTTAAGCAACAAAATATTTTGAATGAAAATATTCGGTATTTTTAATATTGCAATTGCCTAATTTCCATCATCTTCGGAGGATTCCATTGCCCTTCAAGGGTGCCTCAGATCTAAATTGCAAACACTTATGTCGCAAGAAGTAGAGAAAACCAAACCTATCTTAAAATTCAATTATACCGCTATCTATAACTTTTCTGTTGACATGACGGGTGTTGAATTTGTAAAACGTTGACATCATATTGGTGTTTTATGGACTTTTCACAACGGTGAAAAAAGCCCATTGTTTACCTTGTACATATCGGTAAAAACTCAAGAGCCATAAAAATTAAAAGTACTAAAACCACTAAGTAAAGTAAAAAAAGTACTAGTAAAAGCAATAAAACCCATTAAAATTAAGGGGAATTTTATTCGATTTGATCTGTAAAAGCGCCAAGAACACTGAACGTGAAACGCGGTTTGAATCTGTTTGACTATTTGACTATTGACTATTAAACGGTATTTGAATCAATTTTATCAGTAAGTGTACCAATAAAAGTAAAGTGAAAGTGGGTTTTAACCGGTTGATCAGTAGAAAAGTGCCAAAAACCATAACAACAAAAGAGAATTTTAATTGACTGTATCCGTAAAAGCGCCAAGGACACTGAACATGTATTGGGATTTGAATAAGGTTTATTAGTAAAAGTCCCAAGAGCAATGAAAATGAAAGTGAGTTTTAACCGGCTGATATGTAAAAGTGTCAATAAGAAAGAAAATGAAAGAGGGTTTGAATCGGTTTTATCAATAAAAGTAACAAAAACCATGCAAACAAAAGGAGATTTTAATCGATTTTATCTTTAAAAAGCCCAAGGATACTGAACTTGAAACGCCAATTGAATCAGTTTTATTAGTGAAAATACCAAGAACAATGAAAACTAGACCTACGTTGCCTGAGCAACGTGAAGTGTTGCGGCAACCTTTGTCCGGCTTCGCTGAATAAAGTGTTGCGAGAGCAACACTTTGGTTTTGTTTCTTTGCTATCGGTTAAACACTGAAGTTGTCAGCCGATCGAAGCTTTTAAAATATTATGTTCAAAGAAGAACGCGCTCAGTAATCACGTGATCAAAGGCTATTCCTCAGCGTTGAAAAAACAACACTAACAAAAGAATATCGAAAGAAGGGACTAAATTGACTTTGCAGCCAGTTGAACTTTATCATTTTCAATCGTACACATCGTGACGGATCAAGACTTGGAGTAATATCTTATATAATCTAGTTGGTATTATAAGGCTATCCCTAAATTTTCAGGATCAAAATACCATAGATGACACTCTATTAATTATTACGAAACTGCCTCGTTGTTTTACGTTATCGTTTGTAACCATTGCGTAAACACTTAATTCTAGGCTACAGTGAGCATGGGTAGGCTACATCAACTAGCAAAAGTTACAAACCCTCTTCATTAAAGATGATAGTAGCCTAACAGACAATTATTACTTACAAGTCCCCTACATGTCTTACCACTGGAACCAATTCGGTCTTACCATCAAATACACTGGAAACAAATAATAGGTACACCAAGTAGCAAAATTTGCAAACCTCTCACTGGCGAAGATGATTATGAGCTAACAGCCAACGGTTCCTTACAAGTCCCCTACATGTCTCACAATTGGTATCGGCTTATTTTTGGTTTCAGTGTGTACCCTACTACTGAAGTTTTCAACCCCTTGAAACTTTCAAACTAATATATCTCATGAAGGAATTTTCGTACCAAAAAATAGATGACATATATTTTAATCAGCTCGTCAAGAGCTATCGATTGCTGTCGAAAAAAAAATTATATCCGTCTTAGTTCAAAAGTTGATTTTTTTGCCGTAGGCCAATTTTCTAACGTCACCACTTAGAAAGGAGCAAAGGATAAGCTCCAATTTCTTTAGCAATGACAGAACTTTTGAAGTTTAAGAGTTACATCTGATAACATTTCTCTACCTCAATCCCAAGTCCGAAAAAACAAATGATAACCCCAGCCAAAATCACGGCAGCACTTTCGGACCCGTGGGAAAATGCCGCTTTTTTGCTTCTGTAAATTTTTCTATTTATCACTCAAAGAAGATATATTGGCTGTGGGGACGTGTAACTGCCACATATATTTAACACTTATAGATTTTAGTCCATCTTCAATTTGAAAGTGGTGCCTGCCTGCTTGCCTGCTTGAACAGAGCTTTCCACTCGAAAGCAGAAACATGGTTTGAGGATACGAAAGCTTGGCTGCACAACTTGAGATACTCTTCTCTGACATAGGCTACATAACTCCACTTCACTTCGCACACCATAGGCTCTGGCTCGTGGACAAGCAAAAACGATCCTTTTTGGCCCCAGGCAAGAGTTCTGCGGAGCTTTCCAAAATGTAATGCCATATTCATCAATCCGGTCTGAGGTCCACACTTTCCGTTAAAAACCGCACAGGTTAATCCCTTACCAGTTTCCAGGAATAAGCCGACATCGACGGCACAGGAAAAAAAAAAAAAAAAAAAAAAAAAAAACGGGACAAAACCAAAGTGTTGCTCTCGCAACACAATGAAACAGGATTCAAACCATGCTAAAACTAAGGTAGGATTTCTTTCAAAATTAAAATATTCCATTTATTTTGAAGGTTAATTTCAACCAAAAGATAAAGGAAAGCCCCATTGTATGAATTCTCTAACCTCTTCCCGCATAAAAAAGATTTACGATTTTTCAAGGAGCAAAATAAAGCCAAGACGGTCAGTCAAGACGGTTAGTACTTAGGCAAGACGTTGAAATTTATTGTGATGCTTACGAATAGCATACATTATCGCCATCTATGAGGCATTTCTCAACGAATTGAGGAACAAATACAATTGTTTACATGACTTCTAAGCAAGGCAGTATCAAGGAGTTTTTTTTTTGGGGGGGGGGATACAAAACCTCGCGTCCAAAATTTGTTTATATTTGTTTTTTGTCAGATTCAAAGTTCAGGGGGGGGGGCTCAGCCACCTGTGGATACGGCCTTGCTTCTAAGATTAGTAGTGTATTTAGTTAGTGCTTTTCACTGTTAATGTTAATAGATCTTACGTGTTTAAATAGTGCCAGCTGTCTAACCTGAATGAGTTTATGAATTTAGAGGGTTTTCTTCAAAATTTCCCAAAAATTACATCTATTTTATTTGTTTATTGATTTAAACTTCTATCGGTTCCTTCCCCCCTCTCCGGTCCATTTTTCAATCATATTTAATATTTCAAAAAGTAGGGCAAATTTAAAGAAAACCAGAGTTTCCAAATAGTTTTTTAACAGAAGAGTCTTTTAGCTGCTCAAGTATTTACTGTGTCAGCTAATTCCGTTCCCAGGCGGCTCCCCGCGTATAAGATGTTCATAAATCGAAATAACCTCATTTGGTAAAATTATCAGTCTATTCAATATCACCTCCGACTCATTCTTTTTATTTTCCCCCGTCAAGGTACAAGGCATTTTCATAGACAAATTCACTCCAATACATTCATTTGAAAACTTCGACTTATAGTCAAACCACAAAAATTCCTGATGACGAATACTATCCTGAAAAAGTTTGCTAAATGTTACAGATTTCTGCTAAAATGTTACGGATTCTTCCACTAGATTAAGAAATTTCAATTCTTTTAATTTTCCGGCAAAAAAAAAAAATCTGAATCAGTAACCCGGAAATTAGTCAGCGAAGTAACGACCCATACCAGAGAAACTTGAAAACATTTGCCTCAATGAATTTACCTGATTACACGTCATTCCTTTTAAAACCCACTCATTTCCAAATCTGCTTATTATCAAAAAAGAATTGTATGTTTGTTGTGAGCGAGCGGTGATCACCCCTTAGCTGCATTTGTGGGTACTTTAATGCATCGCGGGTAGGGAATGGTCATCGACTTACTTTGACTTGACTTAGGTCCCATACAGCCTTTGTGATGCTATTGAGAATTCTTCTTTTCTGGAAATTTTAGGAATACTTTATAAACATTTCGGTCGATCCGGCGCTAGTCCAAATAGCTGTTGAAGATTTTGAGTTTGAAAGTTTTAATCCATTTCTTTTGGGGTCAGATTTTGGGGCACGTACCGTGTACTCTTCCCTAGATGGTAACGGTAGCTGGTTGTGCGACATTTGTTGAGTGTGACCAGGCCAGCGGAGCTGTTGACTTTTGATCTGGTCCATGATGGTGCGAGAGCCAGGGAAGGTATTACGGAGATTTTTATTTGATTCATGATCTCCATGGACGATCCCCGCCACGCAGTGAAGGTATTAGGTTTCAAATGCGGATTTTCACTAATTATCACCAGTCTTTATCGTCCAAACTTTACCTGACCAGAGGGCAATGGGGATTATTAATGAGCTTAGGAGTTATAACTTTATGGATATCTGCAATTCATTACTTTTCCAGATTGGCTTAGGTCCTTCAAACTCCAACTGGCCAAATCTTCGCCCGATCAATTTTAAATGATCATTGTTAGGAGCTGGAGGGCTGCCTAGTTAGACAAATAATATACGATATTTTCAAATGGCTCTCTGCTAATTGTGAACTGAGTATCCTCTTACGAAAGGGTTTGAGATATTCGCATGAACTTGGTTTTATTAGTATTTATGATCATTCCATTAGATCCATCTGTTTATGCTTGTTCATCAGTATCTGCTTGAACAAGGTTTTCTAGGCTACTTAGTTTCACAGTATTGTCTGTATATGCCTGTTTTAAATAAGCCTCCTAAAAATCACCAGCCCGTCTACAATTTTTGGCAAGCGATACCGCTCCCCTAAAAAATAAACAAAACTGACGTGGTGATAGGAGGCCTGTAAAATGCCTCCTGGTGTGATAAATTCATCTATCAGTCCCTCGGGTATCCAAAGTTGGATAACAAACTTTGAACTCTTAATCAGGAATACCATATTGGCTGGGACTCTTTACTGAAACAGTATGCGCAAGAGTCCCTTAATTGAAATCATGTCAAAAGCCTATTTGAAATCAATGAGGATTAATAGCAGCCCTCTTGCCCACTGGATGTATTTTTCAATCGGTTGTCGGTTTGAAATAGTGCAATCCATGGTGGAGCTGTCTTTTACAAAACCGGCCTGATATGTCAAGGTACGTGTGTGGTATGATTGCAAACCTAATTAGAAGGAGTCGCCAAGGACCTTGTTTGGTCTAGGAAGATTTTTATAATAATATTCACCGCTTTGAATTTAAAAAGCTATGAATGAATACCACACGGACCAGGAGTTTCGCTAGTTTCCGTGACTATAGGTAATTATAGAAGCAATAGCTTGGTTTCTGTAGGATGCAAAGTACTTAATGTTTACTTATTACCCTAAGCAATTCTGTAAATACAGTTTTAAGAGAAGAACAGTATGTTCTTATGAAGAAGAGAGAATGCATCGACCAAACTTTAGCTCCAAGACCAATAACTGAGAATCTTTCGAATCATCCAACCCTTTTAGTCCTCAGTTGTACAAAATTAGAAACTGGCAATTCATACAACCACTTGTACAGCTTTATATACGAAACAAGACATTCAGTGATTGATGCTCTGTTCGAGAACAATATTCCTGCGGTTAAGGTAAAAGCGTGAGGCTGGTTGCTAGTTTTAGGCTGAATCACGAGTTAAGCAAGGTTGTATCCTGCCTCGTTCATATGGAGGGCTCAAATGGAATTTGTCCTTAGGAGCATTATAAACGTCATGGAGAGCATTTAATCAAATGGGTAGCTAAAACTCTCTTAGATGTAAGTACAGTTTTTAAATTTTTAGAGTATTTATATGACTGAGGAGTTCTACATAAGAATAGTAGCAAAATAGATGAGTTCTCAGAGGCTTTGAATGTTCAAGATGTAAGAGTAGACTTGAAAATTTATTTTAAGAAGCGTAAGCAAGAAGAGTAAGCATAAATAAAAAAGGTTGGATAAAGAGAAGATCTAACAATTCGATTGCTTTTGCAATCTGTTTGATATTATTGGTAAAGATAGTGGATGAAAGTAAAATATAAGCTGAATAACTGAGGCCCAGAGTGTTTTTTCTCAGTTCAAAAAGTTTTGTAATATTGGCACTTTGGAATGCAGGAGAATATTTTCTAAAAGTTTTCAAGAGGAATGGTCTATGGATAGTTTTAAGGTCCCATTTGACTACCCCAAGACAAGTTGTAAGTAAAACTTTGTTTTATTCCACATTCTAGGGCTATAATAAAAAAAGGTCTAGATGGCTAACAGACCTTTTGCAAATCAAAGACGATACATTATCCTTTGCCTTCCATCTAAGGCCAAATAAAAAGCAAATCATCCCCGAATGGGGTGGGAAAACGTCGTAAGGAACGATTCAAAGAAAATTGGAACTTTTTGGGAATGAAAAAGAGTGAAGCTTCGAAAATATTAGAGTAGATGAAGAGCAGGGGCTGTGTTTTGGCCTCAGGCTGCTTGTTACTGTAGCGAGATTGATGTAGTAGTAGTAGTAGCAGTAGTAGTAGTATTCCTCATAATTTCTGCTTGTTTTGCTGCTTATTTATTCATTGACAGCGATTTGTCTTCGTTTTAAGGTTGAGCTATTATTTGACTTTGTTTCCGTTCGTGTTTTATTTAATCTGTATTTTTTTATTCTCTTTGAACAACTAGTTTTTCCGAAAAAAAATTATTTTAAGTTTTTTAAATTAAACAAAAAAAAAGTTTTCCAGCGTAAAGTTCACAGCAATAAAGACCAGAAAAAATTTACTTTGACACATAATTTAAACTTAGCAATAACAGACTTTACTATGAATGAAGAAATCAAACTTAGAACAAATAGAAATTACAATAAAAAGCAAATTTGAATTTTTCAACAAACAGCACTTGCTTGAAAGCACTCAGCCTTTGTGTGACTAAATAAAAAAAAAATGTTCTTAGCTGAAAGTAAGAGGCGACGTTAAAACTTAAAATGAACATTAAAGGGGCCGTTTTCACCTCAACAGAACATGAACATTTCATGACAGAACATGAAATTCCGTACACGAAAGGGACTGTCTTCTCCTCAAGGCCCCGCTCTTTATACAAAAGTTCTTATCACTTTATAGTGACCACAAACTGTTACAACAAACTGTTTGATGGTTTTACAGTTTGCGTAAAGTTATCCGATTTTAATTTTTGCACGTATCTTCTAATTTTAGCAAATAATTTCTTCTCGTTCACCTCACTAGATTCATTTTTACACGCCCGAGGGGAAAACAGTATTTTGGCATTGACATTGAAAAACTGTAGTTAATCAGTTTCTTTGTAAGGCTTGAATGGCTAATCTAACCCCCGCCTGAAAAATTAATTTTGGCACAGCTCAAATGCAGTAAGGGGAAAATACATTTCTTAATTTTTTAATCCTGTGTTTCTTGCATGCAAATGACAAGTTGCGTCATTCAGCTGAATTGATTAAATCATAGCAGTAATCTCGAGTAAGAAAACTTCTTAGAGTTATAAAATTGATGAAAGGCCTGTATTCTTTACCTTTAATAGAAAACCATAATGTTGTAATTTTTGGACACATTTTTTAAGGATGAATAAGAGGCAAAGCTAAAGTATTGCCTACAGTAAAGACAATAAGACTTCAATATTTTATTATTTTTTTCCCCAAGAGACATTTCATATAGAAGGAGTGATTATTTAAACTTCAGAGGGGGCTCATTCGATTGGAAATTGGATGTTGTAGTGCTCTTTATAACAATCAGCAGTGATCAGAAGGCAACAAGCCCCTCTCCACGCCTTGCTTGCCAAAATGTTTCCGATAAAGATGTTGCGATTGCCATTTTGTTAAAAATAGTTCAAAGATCAGATAACAATGACTCCAGAATTGACACAATCCCCCAGTGCCCGGAGGCAGGGGTTCTAAATTATGTCCAAGTGGAATATAAGGTTTTTATGTAAGGAGTTGTCGTTTAAACTTCAGAGGGGGCTTATTTGATTGAAAATCTGATGTTATCGTTCATTTTTAAGAGTGAAAATAATCAGAGGGTAACTACCCCCCCCCCCCCCAACACACCCTCTTTTCTCCAAATACATGATATCAAAATTATGAGATAGGCATTTTATTCCAAATAGCTCAAAGATTATGTAACAAAAACGCAAGGGTCGAATCGAACCCACAGAGCCCAGAGGCCCGTGCTGAAGGCTATGCCCCACGGGCACATAATGTTTTTATAGAAGAGATGGTCGTATAAACTTCCGAGGGGGGCTCATTTGATTAGATTTTGAAAATTCTGGTTCCCCTTTAAGAGTAAAGAGTATTTGGAGGGCAACCAAACCCTTCCACTGCCTCTTTTCACCAAATTCATCCAATCAAAAATTTTGAGATAATCATTTTGTTCAAAATAGTTCAAAGATCAGATCACAAGAACTCTGGGATTGATACCACTCTCAGACCCCAGGAGCAGATGTTGAAAGCTATGCTCCGGTGGCATATTATATTTTTGGGAGGGGGTGGTCGTGTAGGCTTCGAAGGGGACTAGTTTGATTGGAAATTAAAAGTTTTAGTCCCCTTTTTAAGAGTTAAAAATGCTTGGATGGGGGGGGGCAACTCCCCTCACCCAAAAAAACCTCTTTTCCTCAAATGCATCCAATCAAAGTTTTGAGATAGCCATTTTATTCCAAATAGTTCATAGATCAGATAACAAAACTTTTGGGCCGACAGAACCAACCAGAGCCCGGGGGCACGTGTTGAAAGCTATGGCACAGGGCAAATAAGATTTTTATGGAACGAGTGGTCACATAAGCCTTAGAGGGGGCTCATTTGATTACAAATTGAAAGTTCTTGCTCCATCTTAAGAGTCAAGAGTGATTGGAGGCCCCAGACCTCTTGTCATTTTCCCGCAGATGAATTCAATCGAAATTTAAATAGCCATTTTTTTCAAAATGGTTCATGAATCATATAACAATACATTAGGGTTGACCCAAACTCCTTAACCCAGGGCCAAGGAATGTAATTCATATCCCAAAGGCGCATTAGGTTTTATGGAAGCAAATGGTTGCGTAAACTTTAGCGAACATCTAGATGGCATAATAGTAAATATTGTACTTGCATATAAATAAATTGAGAGTGAGTAGTCAATCCGGATTTGTTCCAGTTAAAATTAGTAACGGGGCCACAATTAGTGATAAGGAGCAAATTAAAGAGGCATAGGCAAAACGTTTTCACAATATACTAAAGTAAAATAGAGTAGCAGGAAAAGATATAGAGGAAAATCAAAAAGTTTGTGATACCTTGGATGTTAAGGAAGATTTTTTTGTGAGGAAGAATTAGCAACAATACTAAAAGGAATAGAAAACAATAGGAGCCCTGGTTCTGATACTGGGGTAAATGAGCTCCTTAAAGACAGGTTACTGACTCTGAGGACTCTGAGGTAAGAAATAAGTTAGTGAAGATTATAAATATGTTTTCCAAAAAGGGGAAGTACATAGCGATTTTATGAAAACCCTAATTAAACCAGTATATAAAAAAGATAGTAAGAGTGATTGTGGTAATTATCGAGGCATTAGCCTTGTCTCTGTAGGTATCAAATTACTTAGTAATATGATACTTTTAGAATAAAAGATGCAGTAGACAAAGCAAAAAGAGAAGAACCCTGCGGTTTTAGAAAGGGTAGAGGGTAGAGGTTAGAAAGGGTAGTGTCGACAAAATTTTCACTCTTAGGTTATTAATTGAGAAGCACCTGAGTTATCAAACACCGTGTGTCCTCAGTTTTATAGATTATTTGCAGGTGTTCGATTCTGTTGATAGAAGAGCCTTAGCGACCGTCTTGTCCTTGTATGATATTTCTGACAAATACATTAAAGTGATTAGTGTCCTGTGCAAGAATAACGCAGCTGTGGTTAGCTAATGTTTTTTATATATCTAATGTTATAAACATTCCAATTTTTGGAGGTTTGGTTACTATTGGACCAACTTGCTCCCTACTTACAGTTCGTTACCACGAACTATGTGAAATGTTATTGAAAAAACAAATATGGGAATTTTTGAACTTGCAAAACCCATACAAAAACGGTGTCGGATCGAAATTATCAGCATTCCGTTGGAACCAGCATAGTCATAAATGTTTAGAAGAGAATTGAAGCCATTTCCCTTCACCTTGAACAACAGGGTAAATCGTTTTGGCCTGGAAAGTACTGATGTGTAACTTTTTCCCAAGAAGTGATTGTATTGAACCAGTCGCTGTATAAAGTTGGGAGAGAGGTTTTTTGAAAGCAAGTTACCATGC